>NC_137042.1:25546778-25556778 GCF_032717465.1 Coenobita brevimanus
GTCATTAGTTTATTGTTATTTTTTCCTCTATTGGGCAATTTTATTCAGCTTTACAGATCACCCTGGTATTGGAGGAGTTAATGAAGATAATATCTAACCCCTCCAGTTAAAAAATAAATCCCTTATAAGCAGCATAAATCCCCTGGAATCCTGACAGTGAAAAAGTTAAGACATTTCCTGCTAAAAAAAAAAAATAATAATAATAATAACAATAACAACGCAACGTAAATGAAATCATCTGGAGCAAAAAAAAATGCAATAATGACGTCCTCAGGTTGAATGGGTTGAAGTTATTTCCTGTATTTTTAAAAGCATGAGAAGGGTTAGGGAGAAGCGATAAGAAACAGGATTCAACTGATCATTACCGTCAACAGAACAGAGTGAGTACCTACATTAGCCTACTGGTCTTGTTTTCTTTCTAATCTCATACGATTCTCTCAGGCTGGGAGATTTTTCGAAATGAGATCACGTACAGCCATATGCAAAAGTTCGCCGACAGGAGAATACAAATGAGTACAACAAATGAGTACAAATGAGTGATCCTTGCTGGTTTAGGTAGTTTACACGAAATATCTTTACGTGACAACATTACGAAGAGCACACCAAGAGAGTATAAGAAGAAAAGATATTCTCATTCCTTTGAAGGGAACGTGATATGCGGAAGGCAGGACACAATGATTGCAGACGAGTGTCGAAGTTTACAGCTCATGGTTGTACTTGAGATGACAGGGTTGACGCTGCTCCCTGTATTTTCAGAAACAAAGAATGAGATTGGAGCAGTGAGAAGCAGAAAATGACCGACCATTACTGAATATGACAATATGAAATATTAAAAAAATTTCCGTCACCCTCTGTAATATTCTTCCTTCCCCAAGACCATGTTACCCGGATTAAGATATAGGTTTCAAACTGGAGGGGTTAGTTACAGTCTTTATTAACTCCCCAGTTCAAAATCCCCCCTGAGCTGCATAAAGCCGTCTGGAGGTGACAAGAATGACGTAAATGATGTCATCGAAGTGATGCAACAAATCCGGGAACTGGATAATATGAACATACAGAACAAAAAAAGATCAGAGTAAAAATAACCATGAGAATACACTGAAAAGAAGGTGAACTGATGATCGAAGAGGGAGCTTTGTCTAATTCTCTGAGGCAAGAGGTGAAAATCAGGTGGAAGAGTATGCAAGTCATTTAACAGGTGGTTTGAATGGTAGCGGTATAAGCACTACAACCATGCTTCTAAAATATTTATACCTACATACAAGAACCTTATTTAATTTTCCAAGAGCAATCCACTAAAAAATGATGTAGCAAGTCTCGAGAAATAGGAGACTTATTGTAATATGTAATACAAATTTTAAGCATGACAAATCAAAGGTTATTAGTTGACAAGCAACAGCTGCTCAGCGGGTCTCACTGTGCATGTCAATTCATCTGGGGACATTTTATCAGGATGTTCAGATATACGATTATCTTTCATGTGACTTTAAAAATTATTACCATATGATATACCCGGCTATTTCCAAAGATGTGAATCAGTATCAGCTCGAGAAGTCGTGAGTGGAATAATATTTTCAAATGTAACTGACACATGAAATGCTGATCTTGATTTCACTGTCTTTGTGTTTCTTTTTAATATTTGGTTACTGGTATTGCTCTCTTAGCTGAAACAAGACGAAGTTGTTGCCTGTATCTCTAAAGACATGAATTGGCGACATTGCTTATCATGTACTGTCTTTATATATGTGAATGAATTAAGACATATACCTTCCGACGAAAACAATTTATCACTGAAAGAAATATTTCAGAATGAAAAGACCTGCTTTCTAACTGAGATAAGGCAAAACACAGCAAACATTTGTCTTAGTAAGCTTTTTTAAAAAAAATCCTATAGAATTCTTGAAGGCCTGGGACCACCACAAGAATAAGACAATGATAGCCAACTGTATATCCTTAACACTGGTGATATATCCTCGATATAATCTATTATATATATATATATATATATATATATATATATATATATATATATATATATATATATATATATATATATGTATGGTTACAACTTTCGTCATCTGTCTGCAAATTAATACTTCGTCGTTGGCAGGAACAAGGAAGTCAGATACAATCGTAAAAAAAACAGAGACAAACCATGAAATGAAATCAAGGAAAAGGGCCAAGAGGGTGGAGGAACTGGTGGCGTGCAACATTTATTGGCGGGCCAAGAGGGTCGGGTGGGGCGGGCCGGGGCAGCGCGGCACTGAGATCCGTCACATTCCACCCAACCTTATCCTTCCTTCCTTCACAATAACAAAGGAGAAAGAGAGCAGAAGGCTTAGATTTAATGCCCATCGACCGCACAGAAGTTAATAACGCAAACGACCAATACCTGGTAAGTCCCAATCTTCCCTCAGAATATGATCAACAACTACACATCGCCTCACCATTAATTCATACAAAATCATAAGTATTTCGAATTTAAAAAAAGAAAAATGGATATATTTATTGCTCAAAATTCGAAGCAAAAAATATGATGTGGTCCAAGATATAAGATATCAGTGAGATTCCTTGCTCCTTCGGCATTCCTAATTACAGGGAAAAGGTGACACGGGCACCAATAAACAAACGTCTTCATAGCAAGGTTTTCGTAGAGGAGCGGCATTGTATAAAACTTTTTGGTACGTGGGAATATAGCTTTTCATGTCAATTTGCTATTTCCAAACAATTTTACTGAACATGGGAAAGATCTCTTATCGTCGAGCTGATGAAATCTCTACCTTATCCATCCTGTTCGAAAAGTTTCTCCTAAGATAGATAAAGAGGTCTGAAGTTAGCATAATTAAAAGATGACGTCACTGTAGTGTCTCACGGTCACAGACGCCAACGTGTCTTACAGTCAGAGAATCAACTACCTTTAGTGTTCCGTCTGAAGATTATCTAAGACCAGTCAAACATACTGAAATCAGAACAAGGGTTGTGAGTTTCTTGGATAGTGTCTCATCTCCTAGTGATGTGCTTAGTAAATTTTAAGATTCTCGTACGCAATTCCATGACAAAACATCTTCCACCGAACAACGCCACAGGGAACTTAGAATATCTATGGCGTTTTCAGAGGTAGTAGAAAGTGCTTGGAAGAAGGTGTTGACTTTTTCAGATTACCTTCGGCCTACTACAAACGATTTTATACTTAACCTCTGAAGACTGCTCTATTAAAGAAGGGGTTAATGAAGGCTATATTTTACTCCTCCAGTTTGAAACGTCTCTCATAAACTAAGCTAAATCACCTGGATAACAATAATTAAATTTCCTCCTACACTGAGTAAAATTGCATTGAAAAAAATCCGTCATCGTATTGTAGGGGTTAAGAGGGATGTCTTGTACAGAGGAGGTTAATGAAGGCTACATATAAACTTATCAGTTCGAAAAGTCTCTCACGTACAAATAACATCCAGAATTTTCAAGGTTCAATATGGAAAACAAATAGCTAAGAAAATTAAAATAAATATTAAAACTATGATTCACAGGAAAACGTCTGGCGGAATGAGTGCCACTTTTTTTTTTTTAATGATTACACGCACGTTTTCCTTACTGATGTATTTTGATATATCTTAATACCTAACTCTTTCAGGTTCCCAGGACTCGTTCAGCTGAATAAAATCGTCTGGCGTCAGTAAAATACTTGACGTTGTCCCACCATGAGACTCACTCCCACCTGAATATAATAAAACTGCATGGTGTTACCTAAAGTTGGCCCGACCATAAGAGGGTTATACAAAGAAATAAACTGGTAAGGAGACGGCGTTAGGAAGGCAGTGCAATACCTCCCAAGCCCTTCCAGAACGCGGCCTTGAGACACAAAAGCTGCGGTTTTCCAGAGTAACACCTGGAGCCGTAAATCCCTTCGGTTAAGGAGGCTCCCCAGCATTTTTTTTTTTTTCCGTACTGGTAGGTTAAAATTAATCTGTAATGGTTATGCTTAATGTTTTTTCTGTCGGGGTTTATGGGTGATTTATGTCATTATGCAATCTATGCCACACACAAGAAAAGGGCTATGAATTATATACAAGAGAATAATAAGGCGCAATATACAACACAAACTGCTATGGGACAGTTGGTAGAAATCTTTGAGGTATTAGAAATCTGAAAATACGACCCAGACATAATATTCTTGACTTTTTAGGTGCCTTTTTAACATCTTCCCCTTGGCAATTCTACCATGTGTTTTTTATAGCTGCTTAACACACTGAATCTAAAAAACTTTATTTATTTAACTATTCATTGTGGAATCTTGGCTTTTCTTGACGACTTCTTCACCTCAGGATAGACTTTTTTGATCTAGGAGGGGTTGCATGTACCCTCGTTAAACCCCTTCAGTACGAGAGATCTTTCCTAACTTGAGTAAGAATCGTCGGGAAGTGACAAAGGACGTCACAAGAATCATGGGATTAATATTGTCAAAGTATAAATATCATATACAGGAATCCTTATGCCTCATTTAAAGAAAAGAAAAAAAGAGAACAGAGAAGGAAAAATGAAAAGAAAAATAGTATGGAAGAAGTGCTAGAGAAACTACTTAGCTGGGAAGATCACAGGACGTGGAGTTGTAATCTCTTTGGCTTAAGACATACTGTGCCATCCTCTCTTTCCTATTGCTACGGGAGAGGGCGAGTCTCTCGCCAAGTTGTGGCATTTCTCACATATAAGGGCCCGACCCGGCCCGACCGCAGCGCTTTTGAGAAGCTTATATCTCAGCAACCAAAGGGCCGATAACTGCGTAGTTTGCACTGAATGATAGCCCAGTTCTTTACGATTTGTTTTTGACAGGTTTCATCACACCAAGGCAGTGCACTCGGCATGTGACACGCGGCATGCGCAGCATGTCGAAAATCTTCAAAAGAGAGTCACAGGCCAGAGAGTTTGTCGTAAAGGCATGAAACTTCGTGGGTAGCCATTACTATACTCTAGGCATCCTCTGAGTGTAAGGCGACATTTCAATGCTTTCGGGTTTAAATGGCCTTGCTCGTACCTCGCCGACAAAGGTGTTTTACTGGTTTGGTCATTTTAACTTGGCTAAGATTTTCGTCCTTTTGCATATTATTTCACGAAGATCAATGGCAGACAAAGAATACCACGGCTCGACAACGTTTCCATAGCATTTCTTTGTGATTAGTGGCATATTCTAATGTTGATCTATTATTCATTATTTTCATTATGGCACATTATTTTTTTAATTCCTACAAACGACTGACAATGGGTCATATGAGCCTAAGAATAATTACGTCACAATAAATCTTCTCATCGTCGGACAAATTCTACAGGATTATTTAATTCCGCCATGAATAGGTCACAGGATCCTGCGAGTGCTGATAACCTAGCATGAATATTTTGTCTTCATATAATTTTGTGAAGCCTTGACTCTGGCGAAAGATGTAAATGAATCGACATACTCGAAAACTTAATTAACAGAATAATAAAAGTTTGACATTAACATACTATATATATCCATTAACATACTATATATACCCATCAGTATCAAATTTCCAGAGCCATATATCTCTCAATGCCAAAATTCTAAAGCCATATATCTCTCAGTAACAAAATTCTAGGGACGTGTATCCCTCAATGTTAGCTTTATACAGCCATACATTTTTCAGTACCAAGTTCTAGAGTCATATACCCTTTAATACGAAATTCTAGTGTCATATATCCCCCAATACCAGTTCTAGAGCTATATATCTCTCAATATCAAAGTTCTAGAGCCGTAAATCCCTCAATACCAAGTTCTAGAGCAATGCGTCCTTCAATACCAGAGTTCTAGAGCCCTGCCTTTGCTGAATGATGTAATGACTCTACATACTTGACAAGGAAGCTATCTTTCTTGGCATTAGATCCTTCGGGATAATTTAGGGCCGAAACGGAAATAAATACACTACACACACCTTTACTTTCCACCACTAAGAACTTAAAACCATAGCCAAATATTCAAGTGCATTATTAACATTAAACTAAACACAAAAAAATTAACTTCCTCACTCTAAATGTACGACTCTGAATATACTCAAGCTTTACATAGGAACGGGAACTATAGAGGGAGTCAAAAATCTAGGAACATACTACAGGGTAAATATAAAAAGTATTCTCCCAAGGGCTAAATTATCGACGTCTGTGCCAGATATCAGCCACAAGTCCTAAGACGCCTACAAAAAGACTAAGAAATGCGTTTGTGACTGTACATTAAAGAGAACTGAAATCACATTGGAAAAAAAAAAAAATCCTGTTACATGGCCCTTCCCCTTCTTTTCCACCTCAGACTTGTGACTCGCCCCTTACTGAATGGGTGTCCTAAGGCTGTATGTAAGGTCTCCATTTATAACCATCTATCGTAATCAGAATAACAGTCAAGAAATAGCACGATTAACATCAAAAACATACCCCCTAGCTTGGTGGGTTAAACTATCGGCATACCCATTTTGCACTAACTTAACCCATATTTTTGCCCTTTCGCGTTTTATTTCACGTAGTTCGATTACGGAATAAGACGATACGACTGCTCTACATCCTTTTCATAGCACTTGTTCGTGACTAGTATCATATTCTAGTGCCTATATATGGTTACAACTATGCATTAAGATGTTAAGATGGAGATGTCAGTTTTAGGCCATGTTAATGTAAAAGGAGTCTGAGTCAATCTTACTAAAGTCTTAAGTTATTATAATGCGTGTCTCGGTTGGCTCCACGTTTTCGCGATGTGCTCACTTCAGAAGACATTTACGGTCGTGTTGTGTGTGGCACTGGAGATTTCCTGACGCCTCATTCTTAGCGATTTATTCTCCACCTCACATCTCCGTATCCTCTTGCATGAATTTAATGCATAACTATACAAATAACATACAAGAGAAGGCTGGGGTGTTATAGGCAAGATGAATCGTTTAATGACAGGATTAATGAAGGCTACATCTAACCCACCCCAGCTCAAACGTCACGGAAAGCTGCATAAAATAATCTGACACCAGCGTGAATTAATCAGAAATACGTCATCGGAGGGAAGAGGTTAATTTCTTCGCTATATAAGCATCAAAATACGCCTAATAAAAATAAATAAATAAATAAGAACGTAAAGATCAACGATGGCCATCTTCTGTGGCGTTTTTTTTTTTTTTACTAGATAGGAGTGTCCTTCTTTATTCTTGCTACCACCAGACGACTTTATTCATCTTAGGACATATTATTAGTAGTAAAAGGGTTAATAAAGGCTGTATATAAACCACGCACGTCTGAAAAGCCTCTCGCAAGCCTAATACTGTCGCCTGGAAATTGCATGAATAAAATAGACTGAAATGACATCATTGTAGTGAATGCGTTTAGGCTTGCAATATAGCGCCTAGACAATAACATGAACCCAATGCATCACACAATTCTCACCTAGACAGCTTTGAACATTTCCAGCAAGGCAAAAATCAGCGAAACATTGAGAGATATACGGTAAGCATAATTATCTTTTCATATACTGTAATAATCAATAGCATTACGCAAGGCAACACGGCGCATAAGCAAAGAATACATGGCAATCAAAACACAAATTCACCCCGATGACGCAGTTTGTATTTCACTCTTGCTGCCTCCATACGACTTCACTTAGACGAGGAGTGATTTTCGAACTGAAGTGCTTATAGGTACAGTCGGCATGAAAAGTCCTGACGCCTTTCATGTTTTCTTCTTAATGGACTGTGAAAATCAGTGATGTGAACCTACAGCAACGGACACTGATAATTTATTTTGCTACAGACGAGGGAGAAACTGGACAGGCGACAAAACTCTCGACGCCAACTGTTCAGTACTCCTTTACCCGTTCCATTTCTATATGACAATCTGAAGAAAATCGTCAGGAGGTAGGATGATTAAAATATAAAATAAGACATCGGAGGATTTAATGGGCTAACGAAACACTGAGACACAGGAGCATAATTATTATTCTTTAAAATAATCACTAATAGTACCTCTGGCAATATGACGGAAAAAAAGAAAAAAAAGAAATCCAGACACTAACAGCAAGACAATTTTTAGTATTTCTGGGAAAACAATAATACACAAAGAAAGGGGAAACAGAGGCATAATTAAACTTCCATATAATTACTGATACTAGGATGTCCGCCAAAACGGGGCATACGCAAAACAGAGAAACCCAAAGCACAACAGAGCAACCAGACAGACAACTTCGGCATTCCTGGCAAGACATGAATTAAGAAAACACAGCAAGATAAGCCAACGGCATTGTCTGGGGGAGAGAGAAAATAAAAGTGATAGTATAAGGAAGCCATATTAGCACACAAAAACATACACGTGAAGACAGACAGCAAATAAGTAAATAAATGTGATAATTACTTGATCTGGGTAAGAGGATTTCAGCTCGAATGAGTTGGGATGGTGAAGCGTTTGAGAGAAAGTATAAATGTCAGTCCAATGATGCCATACCAACATCACACGAGAAAAGAAAAAAATGCTTCAGTAAAACAACCATGCTATGAGGGGACTTTTGCAGGTGACTAGGTCCAGGTGTGAGGGGTCAGGAAGGAAAGGGTTAGGATGGCTGAAGTGAAGGCAGAAAAATTAAATATGGCGGAGCACAAACAACCAGACACACACACACACACACACACACACACACACACACACACACACACACAAAACGGAGAGAGAAATGGCTTAGCAAAACAGCCATGATAGGACGACATGGCTGGCGACTAGAGCGTATGCTAGAGAGACGGCCGGGTGGGTTGAAGCGGGACAAAAAAGATGGCGGTACAAGGAGCCACACCACTAGCGCATAGACACCCATATCAGAATACAAAGCTTGGCAGAATAGACATGATAAGGTGAATAGCAACTTGGTTTGGATGTGAGGGAGGTAGAACAGAGAGAGGGTCGGGGTGGCTGAGGCGAGGCAGGGAAACTAAACATGGCGGTACATAACCATAGCTGAATACAAAGCCCAGCGACATAAACATGATAAGGAGGAAAGGCAATTAGGTCTGGGTGTGAGAGGGGTAGGACAGAGAGGGTCGAGATTGCTGTGGAGAGAAAAAGGAAATAAATATGGCGGTACTGAGAACCCAGCACACAGACGCACATACATTCACTAGAGGGTGAAAAAAAGCTTAGCAAAACACAGCTATGATCTGGCAAAGCGGGCTGGCAGACAGACGGGCGATTTGGGGGAAGGCTAGGCTAGAGAGGGGCTGGGGCTGACTGAGGCGAGATAGTTGGGGTGTTCCCGATGCTGCTGGCTCTTGTTTTAACCAGTGTGTCCTGGCCAAAATACAAGCAAAGAGACCTGTCACTCGCCAAGGAAACACACACGTCTCGCTACCCACTATGACAAATGCACGTCAGGGAGGGGTAGGGGGTACGGGGAGGGCAGGGGGTGAAAAAAATTGTCATGCGTACTGATGTAAACACCCCGCGCTGCCAGAAGTACAATTAAAAAAATCTTCCGGCCTGGCGAGCACGGCAAAACAACACACGCCATTCAGCCAACCCAAACACTCATTAGAATAAGCCACGCCGGGACCTCAAGACACAGGAATATATAAATAAATCCGGGTGGCATGCGAGTGGAAAAGCATAGACCTGACGATGGGAGGAGGAGATGCTTAGGGTGAAACAGCAGAAGTGGCCACGCATTATGCCTGGTGGAATTAGCAGGTAACGGGGAGCATGAAGAGAGGCGCTGAGAGCAGAGAGAGGGGGGGAGAGGAAGGAGGGAGGGCCACGGGAAACTAAACACCACGACATATAACTTCTGCCGCTGCGGTAACTCGAGAGGAACGCAAATAGGTCTTGCACAGGGCCTGGGTTTATCTTAGAAAAAAAAAAAAAAAAAAAAAAAAGAGCAATTCAGACATTGTCTTTCGCCAATTTTTTTTTAAATAATAATTTCAAGACACCATGACATGAAACTTCTGCCGCTGCAGTTAATTCGAGAGAAACGCAAACTTAT
>NC_137042.1:25561778-25624278 GCF_032717465.1 Coenobita brevimanus
CTGCCAATCTCTCAACGCAGACAAGTGGATATACCTAACAACAACATCATCATCACCAACAACAACAGCATCATAACCAAATTCACTAAATTACCGATCCGATTATAAAAAACCGAGCGGCAATACTTCACTTCGAGGAAAAATAAATAAGTAATGGCGAGGCAGAAGACAAATTGAGATGAAAATAATTGCCATAAACTCTGACGTGTACCGAAGCTGCCTCGGTTCTCGCGTTTATAAGAAAAAAAGGAAAAATATTACAAGGAAAAAACTACAACAGCCATCTGGTAGAAAAAAATAACTAAACATTACTTGGGAAAAAAACATTAATACAATAATTCAATCTGGTAAAAAACAAAAACATTAATACAACAGAGCAATCAAGTTAAAAAATACAAGAAAAACAAAATATTGCTAGAAAAGATTAATCTTCTAGACTCTAGATTTCTTTTTTGATTTTTGGAACTATTTATATACTACATAAAAAAAAATTCTCCCAAAATCCCCCCAAATTCTTCAATCCACAATGTCCAGCCTCCCTCAAATCCACTTGACACTCTTACGGTTAGGGCAACTCTAGTACTGAATAGGGGAAAAGTCACACAATTTTATACTCCTGAGTCCACAAGAGCCTGAGTGTTAATACTGTCATGGCTGGGAGAACTCTTAGCCTCTTAGCATTTTACTCCAGCTAAAGCCAGACGATTTCATTCAACTGAGGGAGACACAGGCGGCCAAGAGCGTTAACACTGTCCCCGTGAATCCTCTCATGATCGGGATAAGTAATTAAGTTATTTGATAAAGATGCTGGATAAGTGATTAAATGACTGGATAATGATTGGTAACGATGACGATGACTATGTACGAGTATAGGAGAAGTACTTAAATGCCGGAGAGAGATTAGAATGATTGCACTAAGAGCAAGAGGCAAAAGCAATAATTTAAAGACGGTATAACGTACAAAATAAAATAAGATTACTAGAGACAGACAGACTGACAGACAGACAGACAGACAGAGGGCACGGTGGAGTACATGGGAAGGTTCAGGTGTGTACGGGTGAGGACACAGAGGTGTGGGAAGAGGCGAAACGGGATGTGGTGGCGATGATGGTGCGTAGGGCAGGGCAGGGCAAGGCAGGGCTGGTTGGCAAGACAGGACAGGGCTGGGCAGACAAGGCAGGGCAGGGCAGGGCAGGGCAGGGCGTCAACAGAGGGCTGAGCTGGGAGGCAGGGATTCAATACAGAAATGGGATTAAGGTAGTGGCGTGGTGGGGAGGCAAAGGATAGACGTGTGGGATTGGGGGATGGGAGTAAGGGGTGAGGATGAAGGCTATGGTGTAGTATGGGATAAAAAAAAAAAAAGGACGAGAGATAGAAAGAGAAAAAAGGATTCAGGAATAGAGCGACGTTTCGGGACGGAGAGAATGGAAAAGTTGGTTACAAATTTCAAGACTAAAGCTTTTGTTAATAATGACGTTAATGGACACCAGTACCTCGATGATTGGCACTGTCGGGGTTAAAATTCATTTCAACAATGATACAAACTTAAAGCCGCATTCTGGGTATCACCTCACGTTTAAATTCAGCTGCTGGTAAACCTCAAAATATTTAGACAGACAGACAGATACATACATGAGAGAGAGAGAGAGAGAGAGAGAGAGAGAGAGAGAGAGAGAGAGAGAGAGAGAGAGAGAGAGAGAGAGAGAGAGAGAGAGGAGGCAAATCCATGAGCATTTATGTAGACTGACAGCTAAATACAACTGCTTAGAAAGGATTCCTGTTACACTATACCGGTGTCTTCATGTGTGGCAATGACCACCAAACAGGGACAGCAGGAGCAGGTGTCAGGGTGTCTGGGGTGGAGGTTTACTGTCACGGGAAGGAATTTGCTCAGAACCAGAAAAAAAAAGTGCATCTTCCACAACAAAATATATAAGTGAAGCCTAAACAGGTTATTCAATTTCTGGGTAAGGATGATACTGCAAAACTCTAGAGACGCGATTTTTTGTGCAGGAACTATGGCAAGTAGTTGTAACTGTATGGGATATGCATACTCTGGTACAATGACATCCCTTTCCATTGAATAACTCATGTCCAAGCACAGCTGAAACTCCTTCACACGGTGTCCAAGCTTCCCACGCACACACTGCCGCCCGTTCACCCCTCCCGTTCCCCTCCCCCGGCAAAGGCGCGAAGGCAATGACCCCCCCACCGCCACCACCTCCCCACTACCGAACCATACTCAGCCATATCCCTATCTTCAATCTCCCCCGTATCTCCCCCCCCTTCCTTCCTCCTATCGTCTCACACACCAGAGAGACAAATCAAAGTCTTCACTCACCCACTCTTCAACAGTTCATACTTTCTTGCTGCTAAATTCTTCTTATTCTTTTCCTTCTGCCCTTCCTCCTCCAGTTCACGGCCTAGCAAAGCATTTTTTTACTTAAATTACTTCGTGCATACAGTCACCTACCCAGTCTTCCACTACACTTCAATTTACTCCCTCATTTAGACCTATATCGATATCTGCAATGTCTCAGTACATTTCCCAGACTTCAGAAGAACTTACATCTCTTTCTGTGTCCCACACCTAAAGGCACTCCATAACTCACCCAATCCTCTGCAAGACCTCTTTTTCACTGCACAGACACGCACACACTCACAATCACCCCTCACCCCTTCCTTCCTCAGCACCTCTGCCTGTGTCTTGCCCTTACACAATCCCCTCTTAAAATTCCCAGACAAACCAGTACCCCAGTTCTTCCTTTTCCCCATACATCTTTTCCCTACACCCCTTCCATAACATCACCTGCAGCTCGACATACCTCTTCTCACCCCCTCCTCTTTTCATCCCCCCTTCTCAACATTTCCCCCCCCCTCCCTCCTTTCTCACCCCTACCTAAACACTCCCCAAGCGCTGCACCCCTTCAAGCATCACCTGCAGTTCCACAAATCTCTTCTCACTTCTCCCCACTTCAACCCCCACCCCACTATGCTACCTGACCCCTTCCACACCAGTTCTTCCTCACACACACATACACACACACACACACACACACACACACACACGTCCGAGGAATGCACCGGCAAAGAAAAGGAGTGAAATGCGCTTATGAGCCGACTGACGCGAGAGACTCTAGTTGGATACAAAAGCAAGGTGGTGGAGGCGAGGAATGCACGTATGCAAGAAAAGGTTACCAAAAGCAGAGTGGAGACGGGATTTTGAGAGAGAGAGAGAGAGAGAGAGAGAGAGAGAGAGAGAGAGAGAGAGAGAGAGAGAGAGAGAGAATCAAATGGGCAGAATGAATAATGCATGGGAAAACCCGGGACAGGGGGTGGGAAGGAGAAGCAAAATGAACAGGGAAACAGAGTAAAGTAAGAAATGGACATATCGCGCGAGAAATTAGAAGATTAACAGATGAACAAAAATAAAAAATAAATAAAAAAAAAGAAATGGAGACCAGGATGAACTGAAAGTAAAAAAGAAAACTGGAAGAAAAGTGGAAAAATGCAAGACTATGGAAAAACAGAAAAACGGGCAGACGGCGAAAGAAAGATGTGAAAAATAAGATTACAAAAAGGGAAAGAGCTGAATAACCAGAAAACAAGGCTTACACAGCAAACCAACTAAACACTTCCGTGAAATGAAATGATGCTCGTGCAAGAAACTAATCTCTCTCTCTCTCTCTCTCTCTCTCTCTCTGCAAACCACAGCGGTAGGAAGTGCTGTTCGTGGAAGACCTGACTGTCCTTCATTTAACTTGTCCCTTTCTTCCCTCCTGATAATCACCACAGCAAAAATAAATATATAACATAAAATAGGAAATACATATAGAAATAAGTAAAAAGGATATAAAGAAATAAACAAACTAAAGAAAGGGAAAAAAACTCACTTAGCGATATGACTGGCTCTGCAAAACCCCTTCATTATGATGACGCACTATCTTGCTAATTTTAATTTTTTTTAAAAATCAGGTGAGATTCTTCGATTTGTAATTCGATACTACCATTATTAACCTCCAATAAAATCATCTGGAAGTATAAGCAGCGGTAGTGAAAGGGTTAAAATACAGCGAAGCAAGATGAAAAACCAATTGTGCAACATACGCAACCGCAATGGATTAAAAATGCTGACAATGCATGAAGGAAACAGACCTTCTCTTCCCAAAGAAAACCAGTGTAACATTAAAAAGATAAATAAATAAATAAATAAAAATGGTTACTCCTGACTATTCTCTTCTGCAAAATACAGCTGTACTTATTCCGAAACTTCTGCGCCTTTGTCTTCATTCAATACACGCCACTGCAAAGCCATATGCAGACTCAGCGGCAAATATTTCACTATAAAAGAAAATATGCTGTCTACACAAAATGACTGCTGCTCCTCCTCGTATGTTACTGTTATGTGAAAATCACCTTGGGTGAGAAATCAATGCATCTTCTCTGTTCACATGGATTTTATGTGGGTGGAACAGAAATTGGGCTTGAAAATAACTGTCTCCATTCTCTTCTTAGCATTCGCCACTGCAAAGGAAATCTCTCTCTCTCTCTCTCTCTCTCTCTCTCTCTCTCTCTCTCTCTCTCTCTCTCTCTCTCTCTCTCTCAAAGTACGGCTCTGTAAATGAAAGTTCTGCTTGTGCAATGAACAGGTGCACCAGTCTTCAAAATATACAAAATTGAGACAGACAGGCAGGCAGACAGGAGACGAATTGACTGAGCACCCCAATCGTCTCAATATACATCAAATTAAGACAGGCAGGTTGGCAGACAGACAGTAAACAGACGGGGGAAAAATATGACAATGATCCTTAGGCAGACAGGTCGACATACAGGCAGACAAGAGAAGGTAAGAGATAAATAACAGCCAGACAGATGTTACCTAGGCATCTGACAGAGAAGCCACACATAAACAGGCAGGAGGACATGCAGACGCGAAACGGGAAAAAAGAATAAAAAGCACAGTACAAGAAGACAGGCTTGCAGAAAGACAGAGGACAGGCAAAAGAACATGGCAAGCATACAGACAAGACCAAATACACCAGGCAATTTTTAGGCAGACAAACAAACAGAAGATGGGAAGAGGCACAGAGCAAGTAAGCAGACAGGAGACGGGGAGAAGACACCGCACGCAGAAAGATAGGCAGACAGGAGACGGGAAGAAGACACCGCAAGTAGAAAGACAGGCAGACAGGAGACGAGAAGAGGCACACCGCAATCAGACAGGCAGGCAGACGCAAGACGGGAAGAGAAGCATCGCAAGCAGAGAGACAGGAGCGAAGGAGCTGACAATGGCCCTGTGAGATAACATTATGGGCGGAACCACAACGCCTGACAGATAGCTTGTCAAGATAGGGAGGAGAGGAAGAGAAGGCGTTAATGAGGGCTGAGGGGACGCAGACAAATGAGAGAGAGAGAGAGAGAGAGAGAGAGAGAGAGAGAGAGAGAGTGTGTGTGTGTGTGTGTGTGTGTGTGTGTGTGTGTGTGTGTGTGTGTGTGTGTGTGTAAGCGGGTGAGTGCTACAAATTGAGTTAGAGAATTAGCAAGTGATTAACAGAATAAGTCTGAAAGTTACAGAGGAAGTCAGATTGTGTTAACCCCTTCACTACCATCAGGCTTTTATTTTTTCTACCTTATTATCGTTTCCCTTTATTACTGTAATTTTAGTCGTCATATATACCGTATAAGACCATCGGTAGTAAAGGAGCCAGAAATAATCTCAGTCAGCTCCTTCCATATGATGACGAATATTTTTGCTTTATTCACTCTTGTGCTGGATTATTGTATTCATTTTTTTTTTTATTTTTGGTAATGAAGAAAGAGAAGATAATCTCAATTTACTCTTTCACTACAAAAATGCCATTCTTTATTTTTCTCTTGTTGTTCTGGTTGTAGTTGTTACCCCTGACTCATATGAACGTACACCCAATACACTGTAGAGTCAAGCAGCCCGTCTTCTGTAGTTCATCCTCCTTTCACGAGATAAATAAGGTGTGAGGAATGAACGTCTGTATACCCAGGCAGTGGAGCCGCCTGGTCATATCGGTGCCACCACGTGAAGGCGTCTCTACCCAGCCCCCATTCTGGCCTTCCAACCGTCATACAATTTTGTTTATATATACTGTATTAGGAAGGTCCTCTCGCAGTCAAAATGATAAAAGTCAAGAGCCCGTAGTCTCGTCAGCTGAGAAGGCTCCCTAGCGACTCTTCCTTATTATACCTTTTACTCTAACTTGGCCTAAAATTGCCACCTCTCCATCATGAATGCTGAGTTATGGCAAGAAATTAACAGAAGAATATTTTACTTGCCACGAGGAAGTGCTATGGGAAGGATATATACAGTAGAGAGCCGCAGTATTGTCTTTTTTCTGCCACTGGACTAAGGGAAATATGCAGCAAAAGAGCGAAAGTCTGGGCCAAGCTAGAGTAAAAAAGAGTATAGATTATTTCTGTTCATGGTAAGCCAATGTTTTTTTTTTTGTGTGTGTATGTGATGTAAAAAAAACAATCTGAATATTGAACAGGTATACACAAACGTACAAGAAAAATATCAAAGTGTAATGTGCAACGTAAGTCGCTAAGGAAGATGTGTTAGAACTCCTTATCTGGTGAGAATAACGTAAGTCGCTAAGGAAGATGTGTTAGAACTCCTTATCTGGTGAGAATACGGTTCAATGGGTAATGAATGTATAGAGTGTAATTACCCCCTTCAGTATCATGACTTCCTTTTACTCCGACGACCCCCTTTTGATTTTATTAACTTACGGCAACAAGACTCGTCGTGAAGGATTAGAAACAATAGCCAATAGGAGTTCTGAATTAATGAAGACTTATTTTTTTATTATTATTTATTTCTTAACTTTATTTATTCATACATCCATTTACTTACTATATATCGTGCGTATTATTCTACCGCGTGACGAGTTAATTTAGCAAAAAGGAGGTTCTCGAATTACACGAAATGAAGAGTACCAGAATCAAAGCAGACCTAAATGAAATTTTAGAAACAAAACTAATAACGAAATATTTAATGCCCGGAAAACTTACATGATCAAATCCAATAAAAATATATATAAAGTATCTCACGCTGATTAACCTTCTTATGAATGGCACAACTCTGGTACAGCATTCCATCAAGTGTCAGACGATTTTATTCAGCTTACTGAGTCTGAGAATATTTATACTGTCTCTACCGACTTTCCCGCTCGTGTTTTGTTCTAGGTTCTGTTAGACGATATTATTCAGCTGAGAGTGAATCATAAGAGCCACGGAGTGAAAAGGAATAATTGCTACAGAAGCTAGCCCATAAAGGGTTACTCAACAACAATTTCAACCCATATCAAAATATTAATCATGAAATACGTTGGACAGGTGAGAGCAATTATAATAATAATAATAATAATAACAATAATAATAATAATAATTAATAAAAATAATAATAATAACAATAATAATATCAATAACAATAATAATGACAATAATATGTGCGGAAACATTTTCACGCAAACCAAATCAAATTTTATAACAATTCATAAAAAAAATACTGATGAAAGTCTTTTATTTTCTTATCAAATCAAAATAAAGCACACGTAATAAATAATACAGATTGAAGACAAATACAAATCAAAATACAAAACGAATGACAAATTAAGTAACACCGATTAACAAAGTACGAAACAGATGAAAATCTTAGGGAAAAAGTATATATAATTTCCGGACAGAATTCAATTAAAGGTGGAAGGAGAAAAAGACGACGAAATGACAACTGAGAAGAAAATCTGGACGGCATAAAATGGAAAGGCAAAATTCAGGCAAAAGAGAAAGACAAAAAAAAGACACAAAGAAAAGAGGAAAAAAAGGGGGAAATTAATGGAATGCCAAAAAAAAGGCAAAGGCAAAAATGTTCATGGCGTAAAAGTGTAAAGACCAGGCGAACAGTAGAATCGGTAGAAGTAAAAAAGGAAAAAAAAAAAAAAATGGAGGAAAAAAAAGGACAGTGAGAGTAGGATAACACACGAACTAACATAATAAGATTTCAAGGGCTTGCGCGTACATACCCAGCGTGAATATACGGTATACAGTGTGTGTGTGTGTGTGTGTGTGTGTGTGTGTGTTACCCTGAAGTACTGTATACCCAAATCTCCACATTCTAGCTTTGAGAAGTTTACATATAAATACATGTGTATCCATTCAACCAAATTTACTAATCAGCATTTACGGTAAAAAATATCTTCAAATTTATTGCTATAAGTACCTTACAAATTAATGTTTTGCATAAATATGCACATACGGTAGGTAATTACGGTACTTATATTTATGTAATGTGCATTTTACAAGCATATAAAAGCATCACACACACACACACACACACACACACACACACACACACACACACACACACATAACCCAATCATATACCCATACAACTCTCAATGCATTCCAACACACTCATAAAACATACAAGAAACACCTGTATATCCCAGAGGTGTCGGCCGAGATGGGAAAACTGCAGGGTGTGAGAGCGAGTAGACGATCCATCAGGGGGGCAGGGCAAGGCAGAGCAGGGTAAGGCAGGGCAGGGTAAGGCAGGAGATGGCCGGTGCAGAGAAAGGCTAAGGAAAATACAAGGGGGGGCCGAGAAAAAAGTTAATGGTTTAGGGAGTGTGAGAATTGGGGGCAGGGTGAGAGAGAGAGAGAGAGAGAGAGAGAGAGAGAGAGAGAGAGAGAGAGAGAGAGAGAGAGAGAGATGCAAGGAGTGTGAAAGATGTGGAGGGGATGATGTGAAAAGGAGGGAGAGGAAAGGGGCAAGGGTTTTTGAAAGGGGGGGAGGAGGGACTGGAAGACTGGAAAACAGGTGGCTTTTGAGAGAGAGAGAGAGAGAGAGAGAGAGAGAGAGAGAGAGCAAGCTGCCTAGCCAAGCGTTAAAGATAAAACTCTGAGCGAGAGAGCCAGAGAGAAAAGATTAGATTATCCAAACCCTAAAGATTAGTCCGTGTAATTAGTCCATCACTCCCCATTCGCTCCATACTAGCAAAAATACACCAGCACACAAATACCAGCCACACAATATACAGGGGTGTGTGTAATGGCATGTTTACAAACTTAATAGCGTGGCACTTCGTCTCAATGACAAGACTGCTTTAGCCTCATATTGCTGAAACCAGATCTAATTTTAGCAGTGACGATTTCAGTATTAGCTTTGTATTATCTATTTTTTTCCCCACAGAGGAGTTTAACTTGATTTAGAAGTTTGTTGACATTCCCTTGCCAGCACTGTGTTCTGTCTTCTATATTTCACATCCCTCCTCACATCACAGCAAAGCATCGGTGTTTCTCATACTCTGTTTTTTGTGGGTGTGCTTCATATTTCTATCACACACACACACACACACACACACACACACACACACACACACACACACACACACACAACTTCCATTACGACAGTTGGCAGAGAAGGGTCGACGAACTTCACTCATGACGAAACATTAAATACATTTGGTAGCGGTGAAGGGGTTAACAAGGAATGCTCGAAAGTCTCTCCTGAGCTGATGATAATCGTCTTGAGGTAAGAGAAATAAATAACAAGGTCCTAAAAGAGAAGAGATTATGACTAAATGGCGAGAGGATAGAGGTGTTTGGGACTTCAAGAGCTTGCGTCCATAGCAGCATTTCACACATCAAGCCCTTCGACACTATATTTCTTCTTATTAACGTCAGACACTATTTAGCAAAGGAGAGGTTTACTGTACTGCATGAATTATATATAGCCTTTATTAACCCCTTTACTACAAGCGGTCCTTATTGAGTAAAACCGTCCTGAGGTAACAGGAGAAAATGTCATCTGAGTAAAGAAATTAGTAGTTATAGCATCATACTTATCTAGGAATAACTTTATCTTCCCTTGAGTAAGAGGGGATAAATCACCTTCCAAGGATCAAGTCTAGTTAGGAGGAGTAAGAAAATAACTAGAAAACGTGGTAGGAAAGTATTAAGACTACATGCATCAGAAACAAAGGAAGATTAAAATTAAGAGAGAGAGAGAGAGAGAGAGAGAGAGAGAGAGAGATTAACCAGTGGACTAAGGGGCAAGATGAGTAAATGTATGTACGGAGGGTGTGAGAGGCAAGGGGAACCAAGCAATGACACGCATAAACACCACAATGATAAGGAAGGGTGAAGAGAAGAGGGGAATAAAGTTGGGAAGGGGCGAGGGGGAGAAGAAGGGTCCTGGAAGAGAGAGAGAGAGAGAGAGAGAGAGAGAGAGAGAGATGGCTGCACATATGATACAGAGGACAAGGGAAGAGACAAGAGGACCCGGGGCATGAGAACTGAGATGTAGAAGACAATAAAAAAAAAAAAAGGGGAGGAAGAATAAGAATATAAAACAAAACATAAAATGAAGAAGAAAAATTTTTGTATACAGATGGAAACGAAAAGGAACCACGAAAAAAAAAAATCGAAAAAAGGATACAAATGTTCGTCTCTTCAATGCGAGGACATTATCTATATTTTATTGTTGTTTTTTTTTTCAGACGATTTTATTCAGCTGTGGAGAGACTTTTCACTCTGAAGGGGTTATGGAGATGCTTAATTAATTTTTTTTTAGTAATACAGGTGAAAAAAAATCGTTCAGTAAAAATCGTCTGGTGATAGTGCGATGAAAAATGAAAATAACATCTTGGGGGTGAACAGGCTACAACTACCAACAAGGGAAAACATATGAAGAACTATAGGAGACTGGAGATAAGGAAAATGAGGATAGTTGGATGGAAACATAAAGAAGGAAAATGAGAGAGAGAGAGAGAGAGAGAGAGAGAGAGAGAGAGAGAGAGAGAGAGAGAGAGAGAGAGAGAGAGAGAGAATGGATACAATCAAATCAGAAGAGGAGGAAGTGAGAGAGGGGGAAAAGAGAATTAAAGAGAAGGGGAGAATGAACAAGAAATACCAAGAGAGAGAGAGAGAGAGAGAGAGAGAGAGAGAGGTACGAAAGGTCAAAAGGAAAAAGAAGCAAGAGAGAGAGAGGAAAAACAGAGAAAAACGTGGAGAAAGAATGATAGATCAGATGAATGGAAAGGAAGAAAAAAAGAATTAGAAAACACGAACTAAGAAAATATATTAAGGAAGAGTTGAAGGAGGGAAGGAAGGAAAGAAGGATGACAGGAAGGAAGGATGGAAGGATAGGTGAATGTAAGGAAGGAAAGGATGAATGGAAGAAAGAAAGAAAGGAGAAGGGAAGAAGAGTTATATGTAAGACAAGAGTAAAGGACTGGGACGGAGGGAAAAAGGAAGGATAGGAAAATAAACGCAGGCAGAAACGCAGGAAAGCTGATAGAAAAGAGAAATGGAAGGATGACAAAAAGAGGGAATAATGGCAAGAATAAAGCAGGAATGATGAAAGGAAAGAAGGAAGGAAGGATGATGGCACGAAGAAGGAAGGAAGACGGTCACAAGAAAGGAAGAAGGATGGCAGAAAGTAAAAACAGAGAGAGAGAGAGAGAGAGAGAGAGAGAGAGAGAGAATGATGTCCCAGAATATTAGGAGGTAGAAAAGGGAAAAAGAGAGACGAAGAAAGAATGTATGTGAAACAGAGACACAGGAACTAATATTACCAGGGGAAGTGTGAGCGAGAGAAGAGGAAGAGAGAATTAAAGAGACGGAAGAATGCGCAAGGAATCTGGGAGGTTTGGGTGAGAGAGAGAGAGAGAGAGAGAGAGAGAGAGAGAGAGAGAGAGAGAGAGAGAGAGAGAGAGAGAGAGAGCATTACTTCTTGTACAAACAGCACTTCGTGTGGGTTTGGCGTATTTTGAGACGAATGAGTGTCATTATATTATTTTGCATTCTTAATAAATTTCTTCAATTATTAAGCTTTCCTATTTAACCATGAAGGTTCTCCAATGATGAAGGAGTTAATCAAGGCTTCTTCCAAGACATATGTTTCGAAAAAAATAGAAAATCAACCTTCAGCTAATACATGTGTAACGAAAGAGCAAGAATAAGATTAATATATAGATAAATTAAACAAGTGCACGACGGAATGAAAAATGAATAGTAAAAAGAATGGAATAAAAAATGAAAGATATACAAACGAAAGAAAACAAGAAGAAAGAAAACAGAGATGGAAAGAAGAAGGTACGAAGAACAGAAGGAAAGAGGAAATAAGAAAAATAAGAAACGGAGGGAAACTTGATTAAAGAAAGACATAAACTCACTGGAAGAAAGCAAACATTAAAAAAAATAATAATAATAAAACAGGAAGAAAAGAAGAAAAAAACTAACAAGAAGCGAAGATGAAAAATCAGGAATAGAGTACCGTGCGTATGCTGGGTGAAAGAATAAAGGAATAAGGATTGGATTTTTGCCTACTGACTGTACGAAGGCTCAGTAAGGTGTAAAATTAATGCTTAGTGACAATCTTCCCCTAGAATACCACCAGCAATAGTCAATGTTACATCCAGGTCCATAATTTTAGTATGGGGTGAAAGCAGTGAGAAATAAACTGTACAAGAATTTAAGGAGAATGACGTGGAGAGTGATGTTCTGTAAGACAAGAAAGAGAGAGAGAGAGAGAGAGAGAGAGAGAGAGAGAGAGAGAGAGGCATGAAAAATATAAGAAAAACTGCACAACAGGGGACGAAGGAGAGGAGAAAGAAAGGTCAGGGAAAAAGAGAAAATGATAGAGAAAGGAAACAGAGGAGGTGGAAGCGAGTGAAGCGGAAGAGAAAATTAAAAAGAGAGAAGAATTTGCAAGGAATCTGGCCAGAAGTCAAAGGTGAGAGAGAGAGAGAGAGAGAGAGAGAGAGAGAGAGAGAGAGAGAGAGAGAGAGAGAGAGAGAGAGAGAGAGAGAGAGAGAGAGAGAGGAATAGTGAATGATATTTCTAAATAATAATAATGAAAAAAAAATTACACGAAAGAATTAAGCGAGAAGAGGTGAAAAATTAACATGGCGAGAGAAAACGATACATGAAACGAAGGGATAAAGACATGGAAGCATATCAAATATAAGCGTATGGAAAAAAAAATAATTTAAACAGAAAATAAGAGAAAGGAAACTGAGTTGGACAAGGAGGACGAAGGACACGAATAAAAGATGGAAAGGAGAAAGGAGAAGAAAGTAAGGTGAGGTGGAAAACAATAAAGAAAAATGAAGGAATGAGGGAAGATGAAATAAAAAAAATGAGAAATGAAAGGATAGAGAGATAGGCAAACAGGAAGGAAGGATGGAAGGAAGGAAGGAAGGAGGGAAGGAAGGAGGGATGGAAGGAAGGAGGGAAGGAAGGAGGGAGGGAAGGAAGGAAGGAGGGACAGAAGTAGGAAGAATATTCAGGAAAAAAAGGACAGAGTTAAGACAACACAAGAAGGAAGAAGATCCATAAAAAGAAATATATTTGACTGAAGGAGAAGAAAAGGGCCAAAGGAAACAATGAAGGATATATAGCAACAGACAAATCTGAGAGAGAGAGAGAGAGAGAGAGAGAGAGAGAGAGAGAGAGAGAGAGCTATGCCTACGG
Source organism: Coenobita brevimanus (assembly GCF_032717465.1). Classification (NCBI taxonomy): domain Eukaryota; kingdom Metazoa; phylum Arthropoda; class Malacostraca; order Decapoda; family Coenobitidae; genus Coenobita; species Coenobita brevimanus. The sequence continues at coordinate 25,575,288 of NC_137042.1, forward strand.
AAAAAACGGTTCTAAAAGGGGAGACAGAGCAGGAAGTGAAAAAGAGCAGTGAAGAAAACGACGATGGAGAGAGAGAGAGAGAGAGAGAGAGAGAGAGAGAGAGAGAGAGAGAGAGAGAGAGAGAATCAACCAAGTAAGATAAGCCAAGGAGTGTAGGGCGAACGAACGAACGAAAGCGGACGAAACAAACGCAAGAAGTAAAAGAGGTGTCAGGGGGAAAGAGGCCGACTGGTAAACATGGAAGAGAGGTCGGGGTTTGGGTAGGGTAGGAGGGATGGAGGAGGGAGGGAGAGAGAGAGGGAGGGAGGGAAGGGGATGGGGGGGGGTGAAGGAGGGACAGCATCGCGCAGGCCAGTCGAGGGAGGGTCTGAACAAAATGGCGGGTGTTTGGTGCGAGTGTCAAGGAGTGCAACATTGATTAATTACTGCTTTGTTGCACACGGAAACTGCCTTACCTACCCACCCAACCTCCTTGACAATTTTGACTCCGGTCACCACCAATGTACTCCTAAAATGCAAAAGTCCCCCCTAAAAAACTTGATGACGACATTATGCTAATGTCCGCTTATTAGCATATGGGCCTATATCAGCCTTTTTCTCCTTTCTATGGCGTTTTTCATAGCAAAATCTACGAATAACTATTTTTCTAGTGCTTTTTCTTCCCTAATATCAGCGTCTTGGCTAGGTCTAATAAGCCGTATATATGTATTTCTATAATTACAAAATATCAACATTCGTTTTCTATGATTCATTTTTTTGGCCAGAACCATTTTTAACGCTGCATTTTCTTTTGGCGAAACAAAGGTTGCCAGTCAGTGGTGGTGGGCCTGGCGCATCTGGGAAACTTATCCACGCAAAATCAGGTATTTATACACGATTTCCACTTCTCCGCGTCCGCCCCCGTCCTGAGGCAAGCCAATAAACGCCTCAAGCCCTCGTTCCAGGGTGATTTACGAGTGCTAAGTGCTTCCAGGGCCAAGGGGGGAACGGAAAAAAAGGGTGAAGCGCATCAGTTTCCTATTTTCAGCCGGGGTAAATGTCTAGCTCGTCCTCCATTAGGGAATAAGATTACCGTGAAAAATCTTATTTAATTCGCGCTTGAAACGTCGGATTCCGTCGTGGAGTTTGAGGGAGAGGGAGTGAGAGTGAGAGAGAGAGAGTGTGTGAGGGAGAGGAGAGGGAGAGGAGGCTAGAAGTGGTGGCAGTGGTGAGATGGCCAAGACCTTTACCCCCCTCCCCCTCCCCCCATTCCCCCCCCCGGACACCTGGCAAGCACCGACCCTCGCACCCCTCGCCATTAAAGAGGGGTGGGGGGGGGCGAGAATGGGCAAGCAACGAAATTCCCTTCCTTTCCCTTCACTTCCGATCCCTTCAGTATGTGCATGAAGTGAAAGGGGACTGTATGGGAAGGGAGCGGTTGATGGTGGGGGAAGAGTGGTAGTGGTTGTGATGGGAAGGGGGGGGAGGAGCAAGAATGAAAGAGCGAAACTCCCTTCCCTTCTCTTCCCCTCAGTGGTTCCAAGAAGTGAAGGGGGATCGAAGAGGAAAGAGATGGGTGAGGAAAGGGAAGGAAGAGGTAATGAGGAGATGGTCGTGGGGGAAAGGGAAGAGTGGTGATGTGGGTGGTCAAGCAGCGATACTCCCTTCTTCTCCCTTCCTTTCAGTGTGTGTAAGAATTCAAGGGGGATAGGAGGGGAAAGGAAGGGGTGAAAGAAGTGCTGGTGGTGACTGGCGGTCGTGGTGGGGTGAGGCGAGGCGAGACAGGACATGCAACAAGCCTCCTTCAGTGTGTGCAAGAAGCTAGAGGACTGGAGGGGAAAGGAAGAGGTGAAGGGGGGATTGGTGTGGAAGGGAGGGAAGGTTGCAGCACTAAGAAGGAAAGAAGGAGGGGGAGTTAGTAAGGAAGTGAAGAGATTTATGGTCAGTAAGTAGTGGTGGTATGGGGGGGGGGGAGGGACGTGAGAATGGGCAAGCAAGGAAAAAGTGTAGCCCCAATGTGAGCAGGAAGTGAAGGGGTGACGGGGAAGGAAAGAGAAGGGAAGGGAAGAAGGGGGAAGGGACGAGAAGGGAGGTGGTCGATACGTGCTGACTGATGATGATGATGATGATGATGATGATGGAGGGGGGGATCGTGAAAATGAGTAGGCAAACCAAAAGCCTCCAGCTAGTGTGAGCAAGAAGTGAAGGGGTGACGAAGACGGGAAGGGAAGAAAGGGAAGGGTGAGATGAGAAGTGGTCGTTACGCGGAAATGATGATAATGAAGATGATGATGATGATGATGATGATGATGATGATGATGATATGATGATATGGTGATGATGACGATGATAATATGACGATAATGATGATGATGGTGGTGGTGGTGGTGGGGAGGGGGGGGGGCGTGAGAACTGGCAAGCAAGCAAAAAGTCTAGCTACAGTGTGTGCATGAAGTGAAGGGGTGACGAAGTTGGGAATGGAAGGGAAGAAGGGGGAGGAGGAGATGCAGGAAAAGGGAAGGTAGGAAGGAGGAAGGGACAAGAAGGGAGGTGGTCGGTACATGATGATGATGATGATGATGATGATGATGATGATGATGATGATGATGATGATGATGATGATGATGATAATGATGGTGCTGTTGGTGGTGAAAGGGGAGTTGAGGAAGTGTGAATGGGCATGCAAGCAAAAATTCTCCCTCTAGTGTGTGCAGGAAGTGAAAGGATGATTGAGAAAAAAAGTCTGGAAGTGACAGGAAGGGAAGTGAAAGGATAAAGGACGAGGATAGAGGACAGGGTGGGAAAGGAATGGGAAATGAAAGTCAGGCATAGAGAAGAAGGGAAGAAGAGGTGTAAAGAAAGTGGTGGGGGGAGTTAAGAAATACGGAAAGAGAAGGGAAGTCAGGAAATGAGAAAGGAAGTGAAAGCAAAACTGAAAGAGGGACGAGAAGGGTAGAAGCGAAAAGATGGAAAGTGAAAGCAGTAAGGAGGGTGACTGAGAGAAACAAATTTGCTGAGCTAAGCGGGCGAAATTTGGACGAGTCTCCCTTTAGTGCAGACAAAAAACTGAACGGGGAGGGGAGGGGTGTGGGGTAGGTAGGAAGAAAGGACGGAAGGATGGATGGATGGAAGAACGGAAGAAAGGATATGAAATGATGATTATTACGGATGTGAGGGTGTAAGTGGAGGAAATGAAGGTGTTGATAAGGGAGGTGTAAGAAAAGAGTAAGTACAATCGGCAGCGAACAGCGAGTAGAAGTGAGAAGGGGGTTGGGGAGGGGAAGGGGAGGAAAAGTGGGCGGTCAGAAGGGTGGCTGGAGGGAGGGAGAGACGGGGCCGGGGGAGAGATGAGTACAGAAAGGAAGGCTCAGAGAGAGAGAGAGAGAGAGAGAGAGAAGGTTGGTGGGTAGGGGAAGGGTACAGGAGGGTTAAAAGGAGGGAGGGACGGGAGGGGGGGGAGGGTGCGGGAGGGACGGGGGGAGTATGGGCAGGCAGCGGACCTCCCTTCCATGCCAGCAAGAAGTGAGGCGGGAGGTGGGGGATCAGAGAGGGGAGGGGGTAAGTAGGGAAAGAGAGGAGGTGGTGAATAGGAAACGGTCGAGGGAGGGAGGGAGGCACGGAGGGAGGGGCGGCTGGGACTGGGAGCCATCTTAGCTTGCCACCTCGAGCGAATATGGTTAACACTCACAGACCCTTAGGACTCGCATGAATAAATCGTCTGGCGTTAGCTGAAACAGAATACTAGAGTTGTTCCGACCACGACAGTGTTGAGGGTGACAGCTATTAACACTCTCACTCCTAGCTGAATTAAATCGTCTGGTACTGAACGGAATCGAATACTTGAGTTATCCCAACCATAAGAGGGATAAAGCCTTCTAGTAATCGCATCATCTACTCAGTACTAAATTCCTTTCATCGACAACTAAGCATAACTTTCTTTAGGTACCATTTAGACTGTAGGGCGTAATGTAATACCAACTAAAGACATCCAATAACCTCCTCTTCCTCCACTTTTTTTTTTTCTCCCATCCCATCCCTAATCTTCCACTTCCCTCTCTCAATCCCCCACCTTTACTTTCCCCTGTCCCATCTATATCCCCCACCGTTTCGTTTCGCTGTTCCTTCCGTTCCATCGTCTCCCTCATTTTTTCCTCCCTTTATTAATCCTCTTTCCTTCTCCTTAAATCCCTCCTCAATCCCTCCTATCTCACAGTTTCCTATTCCAGTCCTCTCTTCCCCTCCCCTTCCCTCCCTCATTTCAATCTTTCTTCCTTCGCTCCCCACTGATTTCCTCCTTCACTCCCCTTCCTTCCCCTTCCCTTATCTCCCTCTGTCCCTCTTCCTTCCTCTTTCCCTCATCTCCATCTTTCATTCCTCAATCCCCCACCCATCCCAACTACTACCCCTTTCCTCCATTAGTCCTCCTACTGGTTCCTCCATAACCAGTCGCTCATAAACCCTCTTTCTTTCCTCAATCCCATCTCGCCGTTTCCTCCCTCAAATCCCTCTTTTCATCCCACTCCCTCTTCGCCCTCTTTCCTCTCAATCGCCCCCTCCCTGCTGCTTCCTTCCTCAACCCTCCCAACTCTGACTTCCTTTCCTCTTGCAGACAGCCCACTATTTCCTCCATCAACTCCTCTCTCCCTCATCCAACTCTTTCCCCTTCCTCTTTACTTCCCTAACCACCCTCGTCCATCCCCATCATCTTCGCTCCCTAACTACCATCCACCCCCTCCCACTCCTCCCTCAAACTTTCCATCCACCCTTTCCTCCCTTAATTCGCCACTTCCACCTCAACTCCCTCATATCCAGCCCTTCCTTCCTCAATCCCTTCCTCCATCCTTTCCTCCCTCGCCCCATCACTTCCATCCAAGCTCCATCCACTCCTTCAATCCCTCACTTTCATCTCAACTGTGTCATCTCTGCCCATTCCTCTCTCAGTCTCTCCATTCATCCTTTCCTCCCTCGATAAACCCCTCCCTCCTTCCTCTACATCTTTTCCTTCCCCACCAAAACGGTTCCTCCTTCGAAGCTGATAAATCTGTTCTAACCTCATCCCTCACATCCATCCACTCCCTCCCCTCTCCTGTTTCTCTTTCTTCCCTCAGGCCCTTTCTCCATCCTTTCCTCTCTCAACAACCCTCTTTCTTGTTCCTCTGCCTCTTTTCCTTCCCCATCATATCAGTTCTCACTCCCTCGAAACTTAAAGATCAATTTCATCCCACGTCCCTCAACTCTATCCATTTCTTATCATCTCTCCTCCCCCAATCCCTTTTTCCATCATCTCCTCCCTCAAGAACCCCCTCCCTCTCTCCTCTGCCTCTTTTCCTTCCCCACCACAGCGGTTCTCACTCCCTCTAAGCTGAATAATCAATCCTTACTGAACGTCCGGGCTGGGTGGCTGCCTGCTCACCCAACTGACTCACTCTCCTCTTAGCACCACAAACCAACACCCATTATCCTTCTTGATATACTCATATTTGCCGGATTTTTCCAGGGAGTGTAGAGGGACCCGGAAGGGAGGGAGGCAGGGCGAACTTTTATATTTTCCCCTACTTTTTGAGTCCGAGGGAGGGTTATATTCCTCAGCCTACCTACCAGCCAGCCCCCACCCTCCCTTCAGGCCGTCCCCCCCTCCGTCCCCCCCAGCCCAAGCGGATCATTAAGTGTCGGGGTGTCGCTGTGGCAGACGACATCAACGCGAAATGGTGGGCCTGGACGCGGGCCGATGGGGGAGAATGTTAATGCGGGTTTAGTGGGAGGAACCAACCTTGCCGCCCCGGGTCCCAGAATTTGATATGAGGAACTTTTGCTACACACACACACACACACACACACACACACACACACACACACACACACGCACACACAAACACACACACACACACAAACACACACACACACACACACGCACGCATACCCAGTACCTGCCTAGTTCGCAATTTTGTTCCTCGCTTACATACGGGAGATTCCCATACTTCGACACCATACAGACACACACGCTGTATATACTGCCTCGCTCACAGTACACATGATTTTTCCCAGACACACACATACACGCACACGTACGCATATCTGGCTTCCATACTTGCCTAGTTCACAGTGCACATGATTACTCTCTCTCTCTCTCTCTCTCTCACACACACACACACACACACACACACACACACAGAGCCGACCTCAAGAATCTTCGTTGCCCCTGCCTGTTTACACCTTGAAAAAAGAAATAGGGACCTGGATAGTAAAGCGACAGTTGCATTTCCAAGTCTAGGGGAATGTTTTGGTGTTTTCCTTGTCAATCACACCCGTATACGTAAGGTTCCCAGGCTTTAACACTTCACAGAGATATATATAAAATTCTGTTGTTATAAAAATACATTATGTTTGGTAGGACATAGTTATTATATGCAAGATTATATGTTTTTTCCCCCCTGGGACATTCACACGAACATATATCCTGCATTTTCCAACATATCGATTGTCATTTTGGTTTCCATATAACTACAGCTAAGAAATATACAAATACATATCTTCAGTTCCCAATACCCTCCCCCCTCCTCTCTCTCTCTCTCTCTCTCTCTCTCTCTCTCTCTCTCTCTCTCACACACACACACACACACACACACACACACACACACACACACACACACACGCCGTTTCCCATGACCGGCCCCCTTATTTCAGGTGCATAATGGCAAGGAGCTGGGCAGGGATTTTCGGAGACCGTGGACACTATCCTGTATATAAGGCCTTCATTTGGGCCCCCACCCGCCGGCTTTACGTGAACCTGCCTGGCTTTGTATTGGGGGCTTTTTGCTGGGTTTCTTATTCAGACGCCTCCCCGGGTGTCAAATAACTTAAAATGAAAGCAGAGTCGGAATGTTTAAGGCAAGTTCTCATCACTATGCAAAAGAGGTGCTATACTTTGCAATCTTCCTTTTCTCGTATATACATTGCAATCTTCCTTTTCTCATATACTATTGCTACGACTACTACCACTACTATTACACCTGCGTTCGAAGTTCGTTGTCCAGAGTCTGAGAGTAACATAGAAATGCCTAGATAAAGATTAGACATAATTAGAATACCCCCCTTTTTTTTTTATTCCCTCAAAACAAGGGTATCTACAGCTTCCAGTATTTATCTTTACCTACTTATTAATCTATCGCGGAATTTTAGACAAACAACGAAATACAGAGGCAGATACTGAGCTTGATTAGAACTTCTTTTTAACTAATTATACCTTAAGAATAAACGCTCTTACAACTTTCATTAATGACAATACTGTATTCTCGATGTACTTACAACTTTTACTATTTATTTCTATTTTCAGTCCACCGTTCACACCACGGATATACCTAAATCAAGACTGGGCATTACCAATATCATTATATATATTTTTCCCAGTCTTCTAAACATACATACTTATCAATTTATTTACGATTATTAAATTATCGATATACTGTACTTTGCTGGTATGCCCACATTAAACTTTTACACCTGATATGAGAAAATGTTTTACTGTATTATTCTCTATCAGTAAGCTTGTTTAGTCTTATGATCTGCAAAACTAACATAGCTTTACTAATAATATCCTGTGCATATTTACAATAATCCTCACACATAATTGCTGATTATGATACAGTATCCAGAAAATATATGATAATTTTACAAAAACAGTCATTTCATACGTTTACCAGGACGCAAAATACAAGTAACTACATAAACAGTAATTACCTATATTATCCAGCGCATAATACCTTCATATATAAAAAACTAATTTCTATTTCACCTACAGAACAACTTCTAAACATACTGCTGTTGCCTGTATCATCCAGCTCATAGAAAAAAAACTTCTTACACGCACATATAACGCTTCATACACACGCAGTTATTACTTATTATTTTCCAACACACACACTATAAGACACACACATTAAAAATTATATAATGGTGTTTCCTACATTTACCAGGATAGATAATAACTTCACACACATACGCAGTTTACAGTACTTCATGTTCATAAGCAGTTACTCTCTAAGTTTTCCAGGACACATATCCTCAAATACACTTTTCGAATTATCATACACATACGCAATTTTTTCTCACATTTACCCTGCACAAAACATCCTCATACACATCCAGAGTTATACGCATATACAGTTCTTCTATATTCTTTCAGGCGAACATAACAGTCACATATGCTTCCAAAATTATTATAAACATACACAGTTACTCCCTACGTTTTTCAGCTCACACAATATCCTCATACACATACAGACTCACCACATATACACACGAAGATTCCATGTACTTTCCAGCATATACATCAACATACACATCCAGGATCAACATACACATACACACCTACTCCCTACACATTCTAGTGCACACAATACTCTCATACACATTCAAAGTTATCATACACACCGTCGCACGCTACTGTATAACCTAAAACACTTCGCCAAATTTACTACCCACTCCCAAGTTCCTTTTTAGTATTTCCAACTGCGGTATATATCCCAGTGTTTTAGAACCGCTCCTCACGGCCAGGGATTTTGCGCATTTCAATATAAATTCGTCCACGTAAATATCGACATTTTCTTATGCTAATGTATATAGCTTCATCTCCTCCGTAAAAGGAAAGACTTAAAAAAAAAAAAATCTTTCTTCATTTTTGCTTCACACATTTTGCGAAAGGCTCTCCCCCCTGGATAATTTTATAAGTTACTTTTTCCGGGGATCGAATCGAAATTGAATCTTCTGAAAAGATGGCCATTTCTTCCCCCTGGCCGGCAGGTAAAATTATATGCGCCTGACCGATAAATTTTAAACCCGAAGCGTTTTTCTTCTCAAATATCGCGCCGCCATGGTGATTCCTTCTTTTCTCTATCCCCAATGGCTGTATCGCATTAGATTCATGAATATTCTAATGTTCTGGCAATTCGATTAGGGCCTCTCCTGCAAGATATGTGTAAAAAGTCTTACGAGCTAAATGGGATATCCGGCATTGCTCATTAGTTCTCATTTGGCGTCAGAGGCCACCCGGACACGCGCATGGTATATATATGCACGGAAAGTCATGTGTACATAGATGTCTGTTTGACGGATACGCTCATTGTGTATACATGCGGGATATCATAGGCTATATATATATTACTATTTCCTATCTCATTACCCACTTCACTTGTGATACTGAAATGGATAAAATTGTTCGCAGGTAGGAAGAATATAATTTTCAAAGAAATCACTGCAATGAAGAGGTTAATGAAGAGTGTTTCTAATTCCCTGGCCACAAGAAGTTATTCCTGAACAAAATTGGTGGTACAGAGAATAAAAAATAATTGCACTCATCACACTTCAGGAGTCATACAAAATGATACTCCAATAGGCATTTTGTTTCTTTCCTACGGTTACCTAAGTGCTGTTTTCTGCGATGAAGATAAACATATATTTAATGTTAAAGCCTGTGAAAGGGAGATAACAGATACGGTTAGATGATGAGCACCATCATTACATAGTGTGTGTGTGTGTGTGTGTGTGTGTGTGTGTGTGTGTGTGTGTGTGTGTGTGTGTGTGAGAGAGAGAGAGAGAGAGAGAGAGAGAGAGAGAGAGAGAGAGAGAGAGAGAGAGAGAGACTGTGTGTGTGTGTGTGTGTGTGTGTGTGTGTGTGTGTGTGTGTGTGTGTGTGTGTGTGTGTGTGTGTGTGTGTGTGTGCGCGTGCTTGCATGCCTGTGCGTGCGTGCGTGTGTGCGCGCGCTAAATGCATGTTCGGACGAAGCAGCTGGGTGGTGGTTCTATGAGGCCCAAGCCCCGTCGGACTAATCACTTCAATCCAAGGACGTCTTTTTCTTTCCTTATATTCTTGCTACCATCCGCCTCTCTCTCTCTCTCTCTCTCTCTCTCTCTCTCTCTCTCTCTCTCTCTCTCTCTCTCTCTCAGCAGCATCAAAAGAGCACCACAACGCGTCTCACACCAGCTGCACCGCCGGCCATCCAGTGGGCACGCCGGGCCTCTGCTATCGCCCAAACTTCACATTTCCAACACATTAATACCGCAATATAATACACACAGGAAAATGCATCCGCCGCCACAGGTTCCAGTCTGAAATATTGTGCGTGTGAGAGCCCTATGATAAATCCGCAGGAGGCTGTGTTAACGCTATTACTGTTTTACTTTGGATGGATATTCGACCGTACTGTTTTGTGTAATTATAATAATGACATTTCTAAAATCACCAAATTATGTAACTGTCATTATGATATACCTGCTACTTATAATTAAATACCTGGTGCCACAAATTCCGTAGCGAACATGTATGACTGGCTAATATATTTGTAATAATAAATGACCTTTCTAGATAAACCAAAATTATAATACGTAACTGTGATTATAATATATCAGTTATGTATAAAAAAATACATGTTGCCGATAATTATGAAAATAACGTGTATTTTAACTAATTTATTTGTAATTATACATAATCTTCCTCGAATTACTTGTATTACAATAAGTAACTGTCCATATGCCATAAAAGACACATACCGGTTTATAATTACATATTTGGTGCCAATAATTACGTAGAAAATAGTATTTTACTGGCTAATCCATACATACAATCGCATGCAGAACATTTTCCCCTTCATAAAATCCAAATCTAAAAATCGCTCACAACTACAATGGTATTCAAAAAAATATATATTAACACTGAAATATCCACACTATTAAATTATTACACGTACATACAACTCCACCTTTATATATATGCTTAGAAATTGCTCCGTAAAAAGAAAATTACTGTATTTTTATATTATGTTGCATTTTTCGTCGATATACTTCATTCACAGCTTCCATGCTTACTACCAGTTGTGATGCATTTTTCACATTCATTTGCCCATTCCCGGTACTATGTAAGCCACTATATTTTTACAAGTATTTTTTTCTCTCTAGCAGAGTACTTAATTATGCAATGAAAATTATCTTAAGTTTTTAAATGCAGGGAAACTTATTTACCAAAACATATCGATAAAAAAAAAAAAAAAATCATGATGGTGCAACAGGGAACGAAACAACAGCAAGAGAAAACAGCTTAAATTCCATGCCATCATCTCAGCAACTAACGAATATTTCTTACAAAGAGTCAATAACAAAGTACCTCGGCCTAAAATTTTTCCTTCCAGACAATGATCAAGACAAATGTAAATGTTTAATAAATTCTTGGGGATAATAAATCAGCATATAAGGACAAATTATTGTTTCATCATTATTTGGCCAATTCACATTCAATATATATACTCATGATTCTAACTGGAAAATCTGCTACACATCCTTGCACACATCTGCACGGAAATCTTAAGGGATATAATAAAAATCACACATCACCCCAAAAAGAACACATGAATCTCGTTTTTTACCTTTTTCACATTCTTTATCAATTCGGACATACGAATATTATTTCTCTCCCATTATATGTGACATCTAATAACATATCGTACACAGTCTATGGTAGGCAGACTGAACGTTTTTCTTAGTTAACTCAAAGCAGAATTTCAAGAACAATAGTATTTCATTTTGTTGCCCTTGAAAATAAATGTCATACATGCAAACGATGACCAAAAATTAGAGTTATCATTTAGACAACAGTAAAAAGGCAATTTTTGTTCTGTGATTAAACGAAAAGATATCGTGGATGTTCTTTAATATTGTCGAGTACATTAAGATCCAGAAAATTATATTACGGGAAATTATTAAACCAACGACACATTAGCGAAAGAAACTATCCAGATTCTCAAATTAGCGGAAAGAGGTAAAATTAACAAAAAATAAATAACAGATTAATGAAAACAAAATCATAAGTCAAGAAACAGTAAGTACAAAAATAGAGAATGAAATGTTGAATAATATCAATGCAAAGATGTCAATACATAACCAGAAATTTCGAATACAGTGGCCGCAATGAAAGAGCTTAAAATACATATATTCGAGGAAGTGAGGATAAAATTAACGAACAAAACATTACAAAAAAAAATCTCAACATGGTAAAAAAAAATGTAAGAATAATATAACAAACTTCAACACGACAGAAACAGGGCATATTAATATAAATTTAACACGAAATTTATCAGCATAATTAATGGAGAGAGAGAGAGAGAGAGAGAGAGCATACAAAGGACAACAACAACATTTTCGTCACACTAATCAGATTACTGAAATTAATGAAGAGAAATGACTGAAAGGAAATTGATGAAGAGCAGCGCACTGGCCAATGAATGACGCTGGCTGATGCTGTATAGGAGGTATAGAGGAGCGACCATATTGCGGAAACGGGCTTCTTTGCTCCTGTGATCAACTCTCTCTTTCTCTCTCTCTCTCTCTCTCTCTCTCTGCTTTATTACAGTAGCAACCAAAACTATCATCATCATCACTATCATCATCACCTCCATTGCCTTGCTTCTCTATATAAGGTACAGTATTACGATTTTCAAGCAAGAATTCAGGCACAGTTCCCGGTCTTAACCAACATCACGATCCCTACTAAAAATTGAGGTCACATCACAATCGCCCAAATGTGTGTGTGTGTGTGTGTGTGTGTGTGTGTGTGTGTGTGTGTGTGTGAGAGAGAGAGAGAGAGAGGGTGGGGGTTGCTGCTGTGAAGAATAAGAGGGGAAGGAACAGATACAGAGGAGTGAAGAGGAGAAAGTATAAATATCAGGCTTGGGGAAAATTAATGGGAATGATAACTGAATAAGAACAAAGACAAAATGAAACGGAGAGAGGAAAGGAGAAGGAGGAAATGAAAGAACAGATAAAGGAGAAGGAAATACGAAAAAATCAGATAAAAAGAATAAGTAGAAGAAAATAAGGATGGGATACAATAGATCAGGGATATGATGGAAGAAGGAGGAGGATGGATGAGAAAGAAGATGAATGGTAAACAGAATAAGGACAGGAAAAGAGTAAACAATTAAGGATAGATATGGAGGAATGAATTAAAAAAAAAAGGTTAGCCCCTTCAGCAGGAAGATGTATGTTTTGTTACCATCAGATGATTTTATTAACAAACAAGATTTTTAAAACTGGAGGGGAAAGATAAACCCCTTGTAATCCCTTCATTATTAATGTTGAATAAAATCACTGAGTAGTGGCAGTTTGATCACTGGGTAGTCACGTGGAAGTTTGATTAAAATGAATAATAAATCGTCGGCGTTGCTGGGACCACTTGAGGTTTACTGGTGACAGGTATCAACCCTCTCCGTTTCTTATGGCAACTGTCTGCCGAACAAAAAGCCTGGCGTCAACTGGAATAGAATACCAGTGTTGTTCCTACCATGGGAGGATTACGGAATTAGGCTGGGAATAACTGCAGAGGTGGTTGTTGTTGTTGTTTCTCTACTCCGGTCTGCCTGTTAGAGCAGAAACAGCAACCACAACCAGGCAACCGATCACCTGTGTTAGACAGCGCCTTGCTAAGGTCGGAACAGGGTACTTCTACAAGGTATGGCCCCCAAAAGGATGACCTGTGTGTAGTAGATATGTATGAACAGTTGTCTTAGTCCGGACTTTGACTACTTGGTAAATACGGTTTAGTTCCCCGCCTGGTGTGTTGTGCAAGGCCAGCTACCGGGCGTTGGTTCCACGTCACTCCCATGGTAGTACCCCCTAGACGATGGTAACTATCCACCTATTACCGTTTTGGCGGGTTAACGGGTGCTACACCTTGCTCAAGGGTGACCCGGGACTATGCAAGGCAGGGGCGTCCAGCATCCCTGAGCCGGGCACCTGCCTCGGCCGCATACCTGAACTGCAAAGGGTAATGGGATGAAGCAGAGGAGGGAAAGTAACAGATCTGTGGGAAACTGGATGGGACTGGAGAAGGATATTGAGAAAACACAAGGCTGGAGGATAAGGCACGGAAGAATATATCAGACGATAGGGGAAAGGAACAGACCTAACGAAAACTGGAAAGAACTGGGGAAGGAAAGGAGGCGGGCCAAGTGGGAAAATATACGACTGGGATAAGGGGCAGGGAGGAAACATAGTGAACACACCAGAGGAAGAGGATTGGGGTAAGGAAGAGATTAACGCGGAAATGGGTAGGACCAGGGAAGGGACGAAAGTAATACACAGTAAGAAGAGGGATAGGACAGTTAAGGGGATTGGAATGAGAGTTGATTGGAAGTAAAGGAGGACAGAAGTAGAAAGGGATCAAAGAGTAAGTAAATAACTGTGGGACAAAAATTCTGAGGGAAAGGAAGGTGAGCTTGAGTAAAAATGGAGAATGAGAGTAACAAAGGACCGACGCAGGAACAGAAGAAACCGTAGCAACTCTTCCATGCAGATTTATTTTCCTTATGATACCTCACAATTCCTCTGAAAGTCACACCTTTCGAATACTGGTAAAGATGGCATAAACATCACCCAAAATGATAATGAGGAAAAAGATGCTTATAAAATCATAGCACCTCATCCTCAGCAAATAATTTTTCATACTACAATTCCATATTCCCTTCCTATGATAGGTACTATCTATCTATCTATCTATCTATTGCCAGACGCCTCAATCCCGTTTGGGGTGGCCACAAACAAATCGCCTCCAAGTCGCCCTGTCCCCCGCCATTTCACTGCCCTGCTCCCAACTCACCCCCCTCTCTCATATACCTCTCCACCCCATCCCTCCATCTCATCCTCGGTCTCCCCCTCCCTCTTCCACCCTCCACCTCACTCACATACACTCTCTTCGTCAATCTTTCACCCTCCATCCTCTCCACGTGGCCAAACCACCTCAGTGTGTTCCTCACAACGCTTCCTATCACATCCACATCCACACCACAACGCTCCTTTATATCCTCATTCGTCAGCCTGTCTCTCCACGTGACTCCACAGGCTCCTCTTAAATAACTCATTTCCACTGCTCTCACTCTTGACTTGTGTCCTTCCAACAATGTCCAAGCTTCACTTCCGTACGTTAGAGTTGGTATCACAATACTGTCATGTAGTAACTTTTTTACTTCCATGCTCACTTCCCTGTTTCTTATCACTGCTTTTAAGGAACCAGCAACCTTTCTTCCCTGCTGTACCCTTTCAAGCACTTCACCCTCCAAACCTCCATCCTTACTCATCACACTACCCAAATACTTAAACGTACTCACATTTTCCAATTCCTCACCATCCAACCTCGCTGTACATTCACTGACTTCACCTCTCTCAAAGACCATCAATTTACTCTTCCCTACATTCACCTTTAGGTTCCGTTTCTTACACACTCTCTCAAACTCATCCACCAAGCCTTGCAGCTCCCCTTCGTCTTCACTCAACAACACAGTATCATCTGCAAACAACAGTACAGGGAGTTTCCAAACACTATCCTCTCTCACCAGGGCCACTCCAACATCCACTACCCTACCTTGTACCTCTTTTATTACCCCATCCATGTACAGATTGAACAACCATGGAGACATGACACATCCCTGTTTCAAACCAACTTTCACAGAGAAAAATTCACTTAGTTCACCATCCACACGCACTGCAGCCTTCGCACCATCGTACATACTCTTCACAGCATTCAACAACTTCCCATCTACTCCATATATTCTTAACACTTTCCATAATCCTTGTCTATCCACCCTGTCATATGCTTTCTCCAAATCCATGAAAGCCGCATACAACTTCTTTCCCTTCTCTAGAAACTTTTCCACTAAAGATCTAAGAATGAATATCTGATCTACACAACCTCTTCCCTTCCTAAAGCCTCCCTGTTCTTCTCCAACTAATTTCTCTGTTCTTTCTCTAACTCTGTCTATAAGTAACCTACCATACACTTTTCCTATTATACTAAGAAGACAAATGCCCCTATGATTACCAGTTTGTATAAATAAATGACAAGAGCATATTAGGTACACGGTCCATTTTTCTATCATATAGGAACGTAACAGTGCAAGACAGGTGGCTGGAGGATATGAAAGGAAGGGAAGGGAAAGGAGGAGACGGGAGGGGAGGGAGGAAAAGGAGGAGGAGGAAAGAGACGTGATAGTGAGAAAAGAGCGAAAGGGCACGGACGAAAGAGAAATCAAGAATGAAGGAGGTGGGTGACGAATACAAGTGAGAGAAGGTGAGAAAGAGAAGCAAGGGAGCAAAAGGAACCGTGAGAGGAAGAGGAGAGAAAAGCAGAATGTAAGAAGGAAAGAAAAGAGAAGGCGAATAGGGAAGGGAGGAAAAGAGGTAAGAAAGAATGAGAAGTGAAGAGGAGGGAATGGAAGGTGAGAAAAGGGGAAAGGAAATGCAGGGAAAGTAAGAAGGGAAAAAACAGGTGAAAAAGGAATGGAAAGTGAGGAAAAGAGATAGGAGAAGAATAGCAATATCTCACCCATCCTCCTGTCACTTCTAAAAAACACTACAACACACCTTCATCGTCAACCCCTTCCATCCTCTTCCTTTCCACAATTACAATTCCTTCTCTTTCACCAGACGAGCTGCCTCTCTCTCTCTCTCTCTCTCTCTCTCTCTCTCTCTCTCTCTCTCTCTCTCTCTCTCTCTCTCTCTCTCTCCGCAGAAAGGGATTTTGGGGCTCGATATTAGGGTCCACCATTTCGCCGACATGTCATCAGAGGTGGCAGGGATCCTTTCTTTATTATGTCGCAGGGGGCAAGGCCTGTATCCTGTCTCACTCTAATTTTCTCTCGCTCCCTTTTTTCACACACTTTCTCATTTCGTCTCGTCGGACCTCGCCTCTGTCTAACTGCGATTTTTCCCTGGCTTTTTTTTTTCTTCTCTCACACTTTCTCATTTCCTCTCGTCTTCTGTCGCCTGGTCTAATTTCCTTTCTTTCTATATCTCTTTCTCACAGTTTTACACTCCTCTCTCTCTCTCTCTCTCTCTCTCTCTCTCAATTTTTCACATTTGCTGCTGATTTCTTGACTTTACCTTAGTGCTACCATTTCCATCATATTTCGGTACTATCATATCATTCCAAACTCTCTCACTCTCCTTCCCTCAAATTTCCTTCCGAATCTCTACACACACACACACACACACACACACACACACACACACAATTTGCACTTGTCTATTATTCCTTGCAACATCCTTATAAAATGATTCTCTCTCTCTCTCTCTCTCTCTCTCTGCGGTCACATTTCATCATTTTCCTACCGTCCACCTGGGGTCCACGTCACCCCAGTTAACTCTGTTTGTGGAGAATCCCTGGAAAGTCACAACTCACCACCTCTCTCTCTCTCTCTCTCTCTCGGAAGTAACAACTCACCATGACACGTCGTTTTAAGGTCAACACTCACTCTCTCTCTCTCTCTCTCAGTCACTCACTCAGTCTGTCACACACACACACACACACACACACACACACACACACACACACACACACACACACACACACAATAAGCTCTTCTTAACCTGATGAAAAATAATAAGCTGGAATCTCGTCTTCCTGTTTCGGAATCCTTGACCCATGAAGTGTAAACGAATTCTTGATCAGGGATGTGCGTAAATAAGCAGTTTCTCTCTCTCTCTCTCTCTCTCTCTCTCTCTCTCTCTCTCTCTCTCAGATACACACTCAAGGTCTCACACACACTCACTCACACACATATGCCACGTTCCCCCCCCTCTCTCTCTCTCTCTCTCTCTCTCTCTCTCTCTCTCTCTCTCTCTCTCTCTCTCTCTCTCTCAGATACACACTCAAGGTCTTACACACACTCACTCACACACATATGCCACGTTCCCCCCCCTCTCTCTCTCTCTCTCTCTCTCTCTCTCTCTCCTCCGGCAGTCCACACTATCACTCTCGCGGTTTCTGTCCTCTGTCAGAAACCATGAATTTTGTTGACGAAAAAAAAAAAAGCAAAACCAAAAAACTTTCACTATGTCCGCCTAGAAAGGGTTTGTCGTGTGGGCGTGCGTGCATGCATACGCGCTGGCGCCTGTGTTTGTCTGTGTGTACATTTCCAAGTTCCTGCATGTGTTTACTGGACAGTTGTTACAAATGTATATACAGAAAGATAGATACGTACAAAGATAGACAGACAGATAAATGTAGATATAGACAGACGGACAGACAGGCACATAAGAAGAATAGACATATAGATACTGGCAGATTAATATATATATGTATTGATGAATGCATTATTGGTGATTCTTTTATCCATAATGAATATACATATATTTAATAATAATACGTTTCAGTGAACATAAAATGTGATGTAAGTGTATATGTAAATGTGCGTGTGTACAGTTAATGTGTTATGGTTATACTTGCACGTCTTGCCTATCTTTTTCTGTAGTTACGTTCCGGTGTGTGTGTGTGTGTGTGTGTGTGTGTGTGTGTGTGTGTGTGTGTGTGTGTGTGTGTGTGTGTGTGTGTGTGTGTGTGTGTGTGTGTGTGTGTGTGTTTCACGGCAATAACTGGTACAAATATTTTCCACGCCGTGAGAGTCTACCTCGGGTGTGTGGGTCTTTGCAGGCGCCTGATATTCCACTGATAGCCTGAGTTTCGACGTTCGTGTGTCTCTTGCCTTAAAATACTGTCTCTCTTTTATCACGCCACACAGGAAGAGAAAAAATGATAAAATCTATGTTTTCAAAGTTCTGCCTCGCTGTCCAACCCTGCCCAGACACCGACAGCGGGAATGAAAAAAATATACGATACACACACACACTTTCATATTTCTCATCTGCATGCTCGTCAATACTTGTCGTGGTTGAGAATGGTATTATCAAGCCATTAAAAGCAAGTGGAAATTCAAAGAACCTGCGTGTTAATCCTAAAATCCATCTATCTGTCTACCTATCTATCTATTATCTCTATCTGTCTGTCTACCCGTCTATCTGTCAGTCAATCCATCTATCTAAATGTCGATCTATCTGTCTATCTATCTGTCTACCTATCAATAGCCAGAAGCCTCATTGCCACAGGGGATGGCTACAAACAAACCACCTCCATGTCACCCTGTCTCGACCCTACCTCTCTCGAATCGTAATCTCAAATACATCTGCCCAACTGCTCCTGATGCAAAAAAAAAAAAAAAAAAAAAAATCTAACTATATGTTACTAGAGTCTAAGAATTCCTATTACCGCCGACACCAATGAATTATGTTTAGCTGAGGAAAATACTCTTCAAGAGGGTGATTAATTTTTCTACTAGCTAGTGCACAGTAAGGCGAATCATTGAATGGGAAGAAAACAGAAAACAGGAAACGAAGTGAAGAAGTGAAGTTGGGAAAATAAGCTCGGACGACTAAGTAAACTTCGAAAATATTTCTTATAAACTTCAACCAAATATCTCACGTACGATTTTATTAGCATTTTACTCAGCGTACTATCGTAGAGACGGCTGATAAGAGAAACAACAAATATACAGCAAGTCAGCCAATAATACCACCAGCTGTGTTTATGGCTCCAGAGAGATAACATTTGCGACACACGGCCCATATCGCATCCTGGTACAGTGCCGGGCAAAAATTGAGGTCGGTATCGGAGATGTGTGGATAAGAGGCCCCGGCACTGTGCAGCAAAACTCCTGTCGCTAAATAACCCTCAGTCTGGTTTGGTTCGGCTCACGACAAACTTCACAACCTTCTTTTACCTGTTAGCTCACCCTCTCCCACGCTCCCCTCACCAACCACTACCTACAACTAGCCGACACACACACACACACACACACACACACACACACACACACACACACACACCGTGATTCACCTTTACAGTCTCATGGTGGTTCATAGTCATCCAGTGGTTCACCCCTACAGTCACGGGATGGTTCATTGGCTCATAATGGCATTCACTAGTTCTTTAATCCATCGCTAGAATAACGTGGTTGATCTTACAGCAATTTCCAGTTGCCAGTTGGTTCTTAAAGCATTCAGTGGTTCATATTCATCACTAAAGTCTGGTTCTGATGTTCCTAGAGTTTTCTGGTGGTACTTAAGGCATACAGTTGCCATGAATTAACACCAATCCATGTGACAGCTCTCAGAGTAATCCCAAGAGTGGCGTGTTCTAAAATCCACCTCTACAGTCTCGTGATTCTTCTCGGGCTGGTATGACTGAATTTTTCCCCCTTGGACCTGTTTACCCATCAGTAAGACCAATAGTTGGGACTTAAACCGACTACCGTATTTGGGGTTGTATTCTAGGGGAAGAAGGAGACTTAGCAGAAACTGAATGCCTCCCTTATGACGCACGTGCAGCTGATAGGCATAAATCTATGCCTTCTTTTTCTTATACACCTGGCTTATCAATACAACTGAAACACATTGAATATCCTTTAATATACGTGCGCTAAAGATTCTAAATATTCACCTAATACACCAATGTTCAATTATGTGCCACTTAAATTTACTGAACTCTAGCGAATTTATTATCCAGTATCCCTTTCGAGTCTGGCCATATCTACCAAGTTTATCAGGCTGTTTAGATTAACACGAACTCTTTAGTATCCGTGATCTTATTTACTGTTTATCGAAAATTATCTTCGATTATTACCCAAATGAAACCGAAATATTTACCGTCTTCACGTTCTCTTACGTTTACTGATGTGTAACGGTGCAACTTCTGTTCAATCGAAAACTTTAAGAATCACTCTTGTTTTCACTCCACACATTTATCCCAATTCAAATATTGTGCAGTTTAATATTTTTTTTTTTGTATAAATGACTCAGCAGCACCTCAGCCTTAGTTTTTTTTTTTTTTTTTTTTTTTTTTTTACACAGCTCTCCTCTTTCATGTTATCTTCTAGGTCGGGTGGAAGAGTTCTACGTCCCCCCCCCCTCTTTTTTGGGGGGAGGGAGGAGGCCAAGAGAAATTCATATTGCACCTTCATATTCTCTTCTGTGTTATTTACCTGTTCATTTCTAGTGTCGACCTACTGTAGTTTGGCTCGGTAACATGGAAGAAGGAAAAAGGCTCAATACGCAAAATACATCGCTAACGAAGAGGTGCGACGAAACCTATTATGTCGCCTTGAAGCAGCCTCCAGACCCAAAAGGAAATAGTTACGTTCCTGGTGATTTCTTAGACGATTTACTCTACAGCGAAGTGTTTACCATTGGGTTCCTGACTCACTCGCAACTTCCTAAAGACCTCTCGTTATGAAGGGGTTAAATGAGGAAAACAAACGTTCTGAGGTAACAGAAGAGATAGGATAAAAATCTCTCTCTCTCTCTCTCTCTCTCTCTCTCTCTCTCTCTCTCTCTCTCTCCAATACACGTTACCCCTAGATATTCTGCTTTATGTTCTTTATGTACTTTTTTTTAGCACCGACATAATTCGCCTCAGTAAAGTACAAAAGGATAAAAAGGTTGTAAATATGCAAAATAAATCGCAGAGGAATCGGTGTTACGAAGTTTCCCATGCCAGCCAAAGCAGGACTCTCAAGGGGTTAAGTACGTTGATTGCGACTGATTGTTAACTTTGATGAGACTTTGCAGGCAACATCACTGCTTTCCTGATTGACTACGATTCCCTGATTTGCATACTAACTTTGTCTCTAAAATGAGTAGTGGCTAAATTATTGCCATGGCCATCTTGTCATTCTAACATAATACATCGCTTTGGATTCCTTGCTTTGCATATTTTGGATTCCTTGATCTGCACATTAACACTCCCAAACTTGTATTCTCGCTGGTTAAGGAAGTTCCCCAACACCTTCTCCTAAGCGACTGAGTTTAGTTATGACACCTAACTGTCCTTCGATGTGATTCCCTGATTTGCATACTAACACTCCCAAGACAGTATTCTCGTCGGTTAAGAAAGATCCCCAACACCTTATCCTAAGCGACAGATTTTAGTAATGACACCTTATTGTCCTATTCTGTCAGCAAGACTCACTTCATAACCTCACAACAATGACGTCTTTCACACTGCATTCTGGCTACCTTCTGAGGACTTTTTCTGCTTCATACCTTTTGGCTTTGAACGGGCTAACGAAGGCTATATCTTACCCCTTCACTTCGAGAAGCCTCACCTATGCAGAATGGGATCGTAAAGGGAGAGCAAGATGAAAATAAAAATGACATCCTCGCACAAAGGGGTTTAACTTGGCCCAGATTTATTTCCTTTAGCAGCTAATTTCACGTAGTATAATTGCAGAAAAAGGCAATACTGTTGCTCTACATCCTTTCCATGGCACTTCTTCATGACTAGCACTATATTCTACCGTCATCTCACGTTACCACTCAATAATCAGGATGGAACGATGATAATTTTAGGTCAGCTTTGAGTATAAATGGTACAGTAAGGAATCCTCATAGTGTGCTTGTTATATTTCTTGTCTACTATCATCTCTGGCTTACCATTCTATTCCATATATATTTTACATAGTTTTAATCGGAAACTAGATTCTTCCAAGCTTAGATGATAAAATATAAATAAAAATCTAGCTGTCCAGAATGCTCTCTCTCTCTCTCTCTCTCTCTCTCTCTCTCTGCAAAAATATATATATATAACAATTATCTTCACTCCTCTCTGAGCACTACATAGTTTTCGTTTTACTGCTCATATAAATCAATGTTTCTGGATGACTGGTACAAAGAGCTGCATTTTTCCTACCTTTATCTACCGCGTTCAAAATAAGAATACCAAGTTAGTTTTCGCTGAATTTGTTGACCTATCGAGCATTGGCTAAATAACATCCATTCAGTCTTCATTCTCGTTGTTGCTTGTGAAAGGAACGCATAATCAACATTTTCAGGTTCCTATGACTCTATCTCGGCTGTACTGACGGAATATTTTATGTTCAAATCTTCATATTTTTACTTATTAAGGAAGAAAAAATTCAAAATGAATTCTGGGACGAGGAAAATGTTTACAGATTTACAGAATGTAATCATGCAGTAATACTTCGATTGATCAAAACAATGATTATATATATATATATATATATATATATATATATATATATATATATATATATATATATATATATAATGTGTACAAGTCACACATTAAATGCAGAAAAATATGACACAAAAAGATGTAATATTTAAATTCATAATTATTACAGCAATTATTATACCAATGAAAACAGAGAACAATAATAATAATAATAATAATAATAATAATAATAACAATAATAATAATAACAATAAATATAATAATAACAACGCAATTATTCAAAATAGTATGTTAAAAAAAAAATAGACCAAAATGACAAAAAAAAAAAAAAAGGCATCAAAATTATGAAAAAGTCCAGCATTCACATTTTTTTTTTTTTTTTTTTTCACTACACCAGTGAACAGATTTAGTTTTGGCTATTAATACCCGTAAAAAAAGGGGGCGAATCAGTCTCAGTCAAAGCGATCTATACAATTAGCATTCTTTTACAATTCACTGAGATGACGTATTAATTTGCTGTTACCGTCTCCAGTCGATTTCGTATAACTTACCGATGATATATCGCACTAAAGGGATAAAGAAACAGGGCCCGTATTCTCGTCGGTTGAAGAGACTCCCTACCACCCCTTCTTGGCAATTTATTTTTTAATGTAGTTGATTAACATCCACTTATATTTTTGTACAGTGTGGCCATATTAGAAGGATTTATGTAACTTAGCCGCGGACAGTATGGAGCAATAAGCAAAATAATTCGCTTAGAAAAAGGAATTAGGGAGCTTCCTCGCCCGACGAGAATACGGGCCTATATCTGACCTCTCCAGTCTTAAAAATCTCCTCAATAAAACGAAAACTTAAATGAAAATGACATCCTCCGGCTGAAGAGGTTAGAAAGACAGCAGACCGAGAGCAAGGTGGGGAGAGCTGTGCCGGTGTGCATGGGATGGGGAGTGTATCAGGGTTTATCATACGGGGGGTCGTTACTGAGTAGGGACGTAAATGGTAGGAGGTAATTTTTCGTCGAGGTCACGCTTCAAAAGATGTGGTCTTAGAGAAAAGACTGGCATAAATAAAGTCTTATAATGTCATCCCAGAGAACAATTACCATTCTCATGCTTCGTAACACACTCTAACACACTCTCAGGTGAGTTAAGATCATCTGGTGTTAGCTGGAACAGACAAAATTTGCTCTGACCACGAGAAACGTAATGGTGATTTCGGACGCTCCTTAACACCTTTTCCTTAGCGCTCTATTTTGCACACTATGCTTTCGTCTTTTTTTGCCTATTATGTCTACTCGATACCAAATAAGCCTGGGTAAATTAATAACGCTGAGGTGTTTATGGTTCATTCTCAGATGGATGGCTGTTTTGCAGTTAGTTGAATTAACACACTAAAGGCGTGACTATAAGAGAGTCATCCTAAAGGCGTGACTATAAGAGAGTCACCCAGCCACAGATAAACTTCTTGAGCATCGTCTTTTCAAATATAAAGACTTGCCACTGTAATTCTATTTTTTTTCTTTTTCCTTCTTTTTTTTTTGCACCTCCTCCTTTTCCTTCTTTCTTTCTATCTATCTTTCATTCTTTCTTTTCACCTCTTCCTTCGCGATTCCCAGTGCTTTTGAATTTTACACTTTAATATTTTCTCCTATAGACTGCCAAAAAGATTCACCTAATAATTCATATATTCTACCTCTCACTTTCCTCAGCTGGATGATACTTCTATGCTGAAACAGGCCTGATAAGTTTCTCTGTCCATACATGATTTTCTCTGATATGACGTGTTAGTGTGGAAAGTGACAAACATGATTAAAACACGTATTCTCATCTAGTGTGGAAGCTCCTTGGCACCTCTACCTTAGCGATTTACTTTTCAAACCACCCTTCAGCACCCTCTTCTTTGCTTTTAATGTCGACTTACAGACTGCATGAATAACACATAAGAAAAGAGTAACGGAGCAGACTCAGCAATAAATCGGTAAGGAAAAGGTGCTAGTAAGCGTCCTGAAGACACGAGAACACCGCCCAAAGTGTGGAAGTAGACGCAGTGGAAATGTAAACGAATTTCTGTCCTTTACTGTACGTGTTTCTTTACTTCTAAATACCAATTAGCTTGCATAAACAACAATGAATTCAATTTTACTTGTCAAAAGCATAAATAAGCTAATAAGGCGGATACTCGGATGCGTATTCTCATCAGTTATGGAAGCTCCCTAACACCTCTTCCTAAGCGATTTATTTTGTTTATTACACCTTACAGTTCTCTTCTTTGGTCTGTAAAACCTTCCAATGTCGCCATACTCTGCATAAACAACATACCAAAGACTATTAAACAGGTATATCCATAAATAAATCACTAAGAAAGAGGTGCTGCGGAGCCTCACAACTCGACTAGCATACGGGCGCTTGACTAATTAGTTTCTGTATATGACAAGTTTATATTCCCTTGTGCATTACCTGTGCAATGTATATCTGTATTAATAAAGACACAAATACCACACTAAGAAAATATTACAGAGTTGTAACTAGAACCACTAAATTATATTCTTGTTACTGTAACTTGGCCTAAACACTGCAATTTCATCCTCTTCAATGCTGAGCTGCAACACGAAAGCAACACAAGAATATGATGCTAGTCACGAAGAAGTGCAATAGAAAGGAGGCCGAACTGTAGCACTGTCTTTCTCTGTCACTAAGCTACTTCTAATAAACTGCAGAAAGGTGAAAATCCAGGCCAAATTAAGGTGAAAGGACAATAGCTTAACTCAGCATAAATAATCTACCCAAATCTAACGTGACAATGGTGACTAGTATTACGTTAACCCCTTCACCTCACGGGCTTACCATTTATTTTACTGCCATATAAAGATAAATTATTTTTGACAGGTTTTTCATAGTGAAGTTTATACGAGAGCACATATAACTCTCTTCAAGGATCATGTTGCCAAAATGCAAGAAAAAAAAGTACGTCAGCAAACAGATGGCGCTAAAATCTAGTGACCTTTCTGAACTCAATACATCTGACAAATCTAATATTTGAAGATAAATAAATAATATCACGTCGGGGATAATTTCATCAACCCCTTAACACCTGAGATTTGCCATAAGTTAAAGAAAATCGTCTGATGGTACATACAATATAAAACTAATCAAACTAAACCGCTTAATACATCTTGGAAAAAAAAAACAGGTAAAAAAGAACACAGAAATAACACAGAACAAAAAGGAAAACAACAGTATGGCGTCCAGGGGTAAACAATCCATCGCTGTCCATTACGGCGGCATCCTTGGATTAATGGAAGTTCTTGTATGCTAATAGTTATTTTACTCAACTGATGCGGCCCTAATGAATCTACAAAGTCATTAATTATTTAGTTCATTAAATATGCTGTTCATTACATTCATATGCAAATTAATAGGTCTTCGGAATTATCATGAGCTGCTTGGATTACGTACCCGCCCGCCTCCGAGTTTAACAATCTCCACAAACTTTAATTCAGTATCTAACGAAGCCGGAGACTGATAGTAATTATGAAACGGACGATAAGGGTAGAGGGCTGTGAAGAATGTAATACTTTGAGAATCTAATTAGCCAGGCGAATCAGAGGTACTTGGAGATAACGACGTATTGGGATGATTGTGAGAGCAGTAATGTTGGAGTTTGATTATGGTCACCCTTCCTGACACTAGCCAGTCATAGGACATTACTGAACGCCAACAGAAATCCAACGAGTGTTTTTTGTATTTCATTTCCGCTGCCACCAGATGACTGCGTTAAGCTTAGTAAAGATATCGTGAAATGAACAATAAAAATACTCTTAAACCCACCTAGTTCAGTGTCTCTCTTAAGCAATACAATATCGTCTGAAGGCAGCAAAAATGACAAGGAACACTGTCAACAAAACTATCGAAATTAGGGCCACCACAGCTTCTCCATTACAAATACCGGTATGCACATTCAGTTCACCAGGCTACCAATGGCTTCACCACACAGCTTTACGGCCACTCTTATCAAAAAAAAAAAAAAGAGAAACATTCAACAGTATATAGATAGATAGATGATCTGACAGACAAATAGATAAATACACAGACAAACAGACTGATGGACTGATAGACAGACAGATAGATGTTGAGAATTCACTACATAACCATTACGATCACTGAGTTTTCACCATTTCCATCACTGCTTTGTTACACTGTAGTTCCACATACGGTATACTTAACTTACTGATAACCATCTGCCATCACCACACACACACACACACACACACACACAACTTACTGTTAACCATTTGCCATCACACACACACACACACACACACACACACACACACACACACACACACACACACACAACTTACTGTTAACCATTTGCCATCACACACACACACACACACACACACACACACACACACACACACACACACACACACACACACACACACACACACACACACACACACACACACACACAACTTACTGTTAACCATTTGCCATCACACACACACACACACACACACACACACACACACACACACAACTTACTGTTAACCATTTGCCATCACACACACACACACACACACACACACACACACACACACACGCCATCATAACCAAGCGGGACCTCTATTTATCACATCCATTGCTATATATCCACGTAATACTCACATTACAGGCTAAAATTAATTTCCTATTTTCCGAGATTGCTGCCAGTGTTATACAAGTAAATCCAT
This sequence comes from Coenobita brevimanus, assembly GCF_032717465.1. Classification (NCBI taxonomy): domain Eukaryota; kingdom Metazoa; phylum Arthropoda; class Malacostraca; order Decapoda; family Coenobitidae; genus Coenobita; species Coenobita brevimanus. The sequence goes on from NC_137042.1 coordinate 25,602,842, forward strand.
GAAATATATACCAGTAATGCGTAGGCCCAGATGCATCACCTGTGTCGTATGCTTCCTTCTGAATAATAAACATTCACTATTAAATTATACAATATTATGGTTCTGTTTGAGGTAGCAGATACATAGCCGAGTTGGGAAATACATACCTTGAAATTATATGAATTTATTTGTGTTTATCTGCATGGAGTTTCTATTTATTAGTTTTATGTCAATAAATAAATTATGGAATCTTAATATATTGTCATAAGAAGTATATAACAGAGATACATTTTAACCTCTTGTGCTTTAACGTAGAGCATATAATCGGTACTATATTACTTTTCTTCTTTAGCACAAAATTCAAGTCCATTTGGCTTGCCATGCTTAAAGAGAACAAAACAAATACCAATATTCTGAAAAATCATTTTTTATGTTAAAATGAATCTATATCAGATTTTAACTATTGTTTTTTTCCCTCTTCTTTCTTTAAATTACGTATATTAGGCTTACACTGACCCTCTCATTTCGAGACATCTCTAGCGCTCTACTCCCCCCAATACCAAACGATTTTATTAATCTGAGTCACTGGAGCCTTAATGTTAATTTTTTTTTTTTTAATCAGTCTGAGCTAAAAAATATATATATAGATACTGAGATTGAATTAATTACTTCTTAAACGTTTACAGTCTGACCTTATATAAATATCCTGTTATAAACTGCAGTTCGAGTTTCTGCTGATATTATCTTCCTTTCTTAAAATGATAATGTTTAATTATATGCTCTTTCCCTATTTTATGCGTATACAATTATATTTTATTTTATATTCTTGTATTAACATCTCAGGCTCCTTGGACTCTCTCAAATGAATAAAACCGTGTAGCGTTAACTGGAACAGAAATCAAGAGAGGCCCCGGCCATGAGAGGGTTAAATGTACACTCGATCAAAAAACTATCTTTACAACCTTCTTTCTTACATTCTGAAACGGAGAACGAAACGTATGAAAATATTCACCAGTAACTACTCACAACTGCAATTTAGTAAGTACGACAAGAAAGAACAAAGCAAAATATGAAGTAAATAGTTCTTTCAAAAATATTCGCCAACAGAAAATAAAACGCGATAATCAACAGTGCTCACTGCGACATCAGCGATCACCTGTGTAAAGCTAGTTCTTTGTTATCGAGTTTATGTAGCTCGATTTTATATTAAATTATGTATTAAACGTAATTACCCTAAGTGTACAACGATTTTCTGTACCAAAATGTATCCAACTCCAGCCTATACTGATTTCAAAACATTCACTGGTGTTATATACGATCAACAACACCTGATGCATACATAATCCAAGTATACATTGTTTCCCTGTATTAAAAAGCATCCAGTTTGTGCTGACATCAATTTCGTAACATTCACTGCATCAGATCAACAATAACGGACGTATTCTACTCTTGTGTTAATTTATCTTTTCCTTCAGTAATTCGATGCTGTATTTTGAAGCTTCTGTTCTTGTGTGTATCGATATCTTCGTCCATCATCATCATCATCATCATCCGAACCCTTTTTTCCACCAAGCTAATAATCTGTCATATTTTGAAGCTTATGTTTTTGTGTGTATCATCAGCATCATCATCATCATCATCATCGTCATCATGTCCTCATAACTAATAATTTTTCGTTACACTTTTATCTTCTGTTCTATTACGTATTTACCACTTCAGTAGGATGAGTCTGTATTCTGGCAATTTCTATATGGGTTTATCAACATACTGAGATTTTCCTCTTTCATTTTAATTTCCGTTTTTCTTTTCTTTTTTTCATTACAGAAGTTACAATTAGCCTTCCCGAACCCATTTAATACGAACATTTTCCTACACTGAATACAGCTGCTAGAAAGTGGCAAGGAATTACCAAAAATTAAGTCATCACATTCAAGGGCTTAAAATTTTATTCTAAAGAACCAGTAAATATTCGTCATACTTAGAAGCGGTGAGTTGCTGAGAGGAATAAGGAAATCGTCGGATCTAAGTGGAATATAATAGGAAGACCTTATTACTAATATATATATATATATATATATATATATATATATATATATATATATATATATATATATATATATATATATATATAATCGTGATAGTTTATTCAGTTTATTCTTTCATGCCTCTTTTCTCTGGAACATAGCAAAATCGCCCGTCACCCGAATTACAACACAAAATAGATAAAGCGATGCCAATTCTTTTTTTATTTTTATTAACATAAAAGGTAATCAGACTTTAAGCATTCTATTCTATACTCTTTTCACCTTAGTTTGGCCCAAATTTGTGTCCTTTTACAGTCTATTACAAGTAGCCCAGTGACAAAAAAAAAAAAAAAAAAAAAAAAAGACTACTTCTTTGGCACAGCACTTCTTCCAAACTAGGATCACATCCTAATATGAATCTACTGTTACAACTCAGCACTGATGATGGAAAGAAGGCAATTTTAGCCCAAGCAGATTTGTATAGTATGTATTAACCCTTTCTACTGCTTTACCTTTTCTGCTCCATCTGACGACGTTATTCATGCTTACTGTATTGAAGAGGCTAATGAAGTCTCCATCTAATCTCTCCAGCTGGAGAAAGTCCCTCCTAAGCTGAATTAAACTGTCCACAGATAACGTGGACTAATAAAAAAAACAAATAAAAGTTGTCAAGGTAAGGAATTATTGTTTACCCTTACTAAACATTAAATTGTCATCGCATTTTGAAATTTCTGTTCTTGTGTCCATTCATCATTTTTTTTTCTTTCACTAAGCAATAAAACGGCGTTTTTGGAGCTTCTGTGTTTGTGTATACTATGTTTTTCTTCACTTAACAAAATTCGTCTTGGCATGCTGAAGGTCTGTTCTAGTATTAATGCGTTTTTCCATCACTGTTCGTCACTTGGTCAATCATATTTTGAGGCGATCTTAGAGTTTTTACTGTAAATAAAAACGGATTAATTATGAACGATATCAAGCCATTAATCAAATTTAGGCACAAATTGTAAATAAATAGCTAAATAATTAAATAAATAATAAATAAAGCTTGTAAATATTTAACAGTATAAATGACATAATAAACATCATACGGAAGGAGTTTGTGGAGACTGCTTCAGCCCTTCATTACGGGAGATAATTCCAAGGTTGAATAAAGCTATCTGGATACAGCAAGAATAAATATAAAATTGCATAACTGAATTTGTCCAACCCCTCAATTACGAGACATCTTTCCTACGCAGAGCATATCTGTCTGAAGCAACCAATAATATAACCAAAAGACATCATACTCAAAGGGATAGCCTCCAGTACGATCATCTAGACTTCTATTGCGTTCAGAAAATATATAAAATATCCACATGACATGATACTGTACAGTACTCCATTTAGCATTACTTTGCACATTGATTTACACATTTCTTAACGCAACTACCTACTTACTGTGAAATTCATAGTTACATATATTCAGGCAATTTTAATATTAATGAATGTGTATAATATTTCAGGTTTTTTAAAAATTACCATACTAGTTCATGATAGCACTGCACCCCTTCTACATAAAGTCCAGTGTTTTATATAGTATCCTCATTTCACGCAAAAATATTCACATGCAATAACTATGTACCAAATTTGTTCATATTGATAACGTGCAGTATGTGCATATCCATATGCTTTGAACTATAATAAAATTTTCATTTGCGATACCAAAATACTGAATCTGTATACAAGTTTCCTGCAAGTGTACCTTCCAAAAAATCTACAAATTAATACACATAAAAAAAAAAAATTCACGGGATTTATCTAAAGTATATGACAATATAATAAAAATTACTTACAATAAAAACTGTATATGCATCGATGTAATTTTGATGCCTAAGTGCTGTATTATTTTTATATAATTTTATTTACTCAAGAATAATTTCTAGGGGCGATACTTTGAGGCGCTGATGAAAACTTCTTGGTACATAATATACAGCAATAGCTATAATAATTCTGTGCAATGGTGTTTATGTGACATTTCAGAAAATTCAGAAATTCTCACTTGCAGTAACAATATACGTGCATCTACAAAAAATTTATTTAAAGAATTTCTATAAATCTTTCTCGGCAACATCTACTTCATTATTTGTCATTAATATCTATATAAAATTTACTGACTAAATGTTCATTTATTTTTCTAAAACATTTATACAGTACTGTTTTGTCTCCAACATCTACATATTTTTCTGCAATATCGATTTTTAAAAATATGTTTCCCATAATATCTGATTAATATTGCCCGAAATATCTATATAAATTTATTGCCCATAATATTCATATAAAATTTCTTTGCTCTTAATATCTACATAAGCATTCTGTCCGTTCATAATGTTTTTTTTCCTTATCTACATAAAATACATAACATACTTCTTCATTATATCAACGGTGTGTTCCTTTTCTCATATCTATCTATCTATCTACCTATCTATTTTTCCCCCATAAAATTTCATTTATCCCACCAATCAAAAAGGTCTGTTCAATACTTGTATGTCCACCACATCTGCAAAAAAGAAATCCTCACAATTCTTAAGGTATATAATTTCTTGTCGTGTCTATGTGAAATATTTTGCAGGTTATCTACTACCTATAATCTTTCTTTGTCCATAATTAATATCTACGTTATAAGACGACTTTGTCCCCACGAGATCAATACACAATCCGGCCGGAGAAAAAACATAAAACTTTCATGCCCACAGCATGTGTCCGTAATACTTGTTTTTAAAAATCGCATGTGTCCGTAATACTTGTTTTTAAAAATCGACAAAATTTACGTACATAACATCGATAAATAATTTCTATATCAATTTTCGGACTCTGCAGGAACACATACTTTCAATAACAACGAGAATGTATCTACGTAAACTTAGTAAAACTTCCCAGGCTTATGACGGACACGTATATAAAGTCTTTGCCTCTCATATTTCCATGCATATTATATTCCGTTTGTTTTCACTAAAGGGAACTGAGCCACTGCCACAAATATAGTACTACGTTGTGCATGCAGAATCTCAGTATGTCTTAGTTACTTGGCGAGAATAAAACTCCTTGGTTACTAGTCATATCAATTCTCTAATTATACTACAACTGGCCATCAACGCTGCCAAAAGAGGTTAGGGATTTTGTCAGGATTGTTACTTTTTATTTCGTAGGGCAATGCATATATCATGATTCAGAACTGCAGTCAAGTTTAGGTCTCAGGGCAGCTTAAATCATCATCGTCATCGTCATCATCATCATCATCATCATCATCAAAATTTCATTACTTCCTGAAACTAATTTTAAACTAAAGACAGTATTGCCTTAGTATTTCCCAGGCACTGACCCTCTTCTGATATTGGCCAAAATAATTTTTTTGGTGTGCCTACAGTGTTAATCAAGAACTTTTAACCCTCCGACTCCTAAGCTCTGTCTCAGATGTGCAAAATCGTTTGATAATGACCTTAATAAATCAGCAACGCACGACTTTAATCGCTGACTGTTAACTAAATAATTCGTTTAACTTTCAAGAGAAACATTTCAAGAGAATCCTTAGCTATTTTACTTTCTAGGCAATAGAATATTTTCTTACAGTATATGGTAACGAGAAAGCTGGCATATTTTGGTTTTCTAGATAACGCACATTTTTTTTTTTTTCATAAATCGATGAATGCTTTGTTTTAAACATAATATTTTCTTTGTACAGTATATGGTAACGAAAAAGCTTGCATATTTTGGTTTCCTAGATAATGCATATTTTTTCATAAATCCTTGATTGCTTTGTTTTACTCTTGAAAGTAATTATATTTATATTTATGAGAACCAGAGAATTACTGAATACAGTATATATATATATATATATATATATATATATATATATATATATATATATATATATATATATATATATATTTACAATTTATATATATATATATATATATATATATATTTACAATTTATATCCATCCATCCATCATCCAATCCTACGTTGCCCCATGAGGAGCGTAGGAGCCCGGGGCCAAGCAAGCTGGTCCTGACATTTAAGATGATACATACATATAGGCTATATATATATATATATATATATATATATATATATATATATATATATATATATATATATATAAGACAGAGAGAGAGAGAGGGGGGGGGGCACCGTACTATTCACTGTACTATTCACCATCACTCTAAGAAACATACACTATTATTTCCATCTGTCTATCATCTAGATTTTTTTTTTTTATCATAAGAAGCAGGAGGTGATGTGGCTAGGCTTCTCAGTCCAGACATATAAGGCAAGGGTGACCAGTCGCTCAACCTTATGTGGTGTTTTTTAAGCAATAAACCCTAACCAAGCCCAGGATGTAAACCGTTATGGCGACACGTGACTGGAGTGCCTAAACTCCACTGACCACCAACTGTCTATCTGGTTATATGGTTACCACCCAACGTAGTACGTGCCTTCCTGTGTTACTGGACAGGAAGTTATATGGCTTGTCATTCAGTGTCGGGTCACTTGAAGGCAGCACTACATTGAGTGAGTGCATGGCGGCCACCCTCACCTACAAAATCACCATTATTTTAAGCTTAATAATACATGCGAGAACGATTTACAGAGATTAAAACATGACAATATGGGAAAAAAAAAGAGAAAGTTGAAAATACAGGCATATACTCTAACAGTAAAAGGTTTGTTGTAGATATCCTGAGGTACGCTGGCTCCCGTAACACCTGTCCACACCTCCCACTACACTGTGATGGTGAAATATGTAGGCCTTCAGAGCAACGCACCAATACCAAACAATCACCTTTCTATCTATCTCTCTGTCTACATATATAATGTATCGAACTTCATAAATATTACACCAAACACACAAACACACCACACACACACACACACACACACACAATAAACGAGAAAGAATATTCGAATATTCGCTACCATATACAACAAGAAAGCATCTGAAGCTTTTGATTCGGTAAAGATTAACATAATAAAGAGCCGGTATAAGATGCCCAAACACGGCCCCCTCAACGCCTGTTTCTACCTCCCAGGACCGCGTCAGTGGGAATTATACATGCCTTAACACCAAACCATCCCAACCTGATGTTAAAATCTAGGGTCGCGGCCAAACACTCTGGCAATGCATAGGCCAATACTCCTCCACGATTTAGTCAAGATTAATGGCGAGACATGGCGGCAATCACCGGGGCTAATTAACTATACACCATAATCCATCTTTGAGCGAGTTTATGGGCATCCGGGTTAACAGACACGGCGAAGAGAGTACGTGCTAAATATATCTATACCGCGTGAGGGCCTCAATAAATCGTGCTATACGCGTCCATCACCTCCTGCATTATTGGCGAACGGGACTGCTATGAAAGGAGGTCCACCACGTCCAATCCGGGTGTGTTTGACGTCATACAAAACTCCCACTGCGTTGTAACTAGAAAGACTGATCACTTGCATTTAGTCTAACCAAATGCACCCTTTTTTTCACTCCGTTATATACAGAAGAAAGTATCACGTGCGCCTACCCTAATCCAGTGCATGCCCCAGTCTTTCTATTGCATTGTATGTAGGGAGAATCATCACATGCGCTTAGTCTGATTAAATCCATGATCCACAATCTTCCCCATGAGTTGTTAATAGGACAACAGATCATAATGTTTTAGTCATAGCATATAAATAACACTGACATCATTACGTTCAGAATAAAAAAAAAAAAAAAGTTTATTCACATCAACTACATATCACGTAAGCTTCCCATTAAGATGCATATAAAAAGAAAATTAATGCGTGTACAGTACCAGTCAAGTTTCTCACTATGCTATTAATACTGCCAAATTTCGAAGTGTTATATATATATATATATATATATATATATATATATATATATATATATATATATATATATATATATATATATATATATACAGTATATATATATATAATTTTCACTCAGTATTCACATTCACTCTCTGGCCAGCGTCCCTTTTACCCCAGCCTGTTCGAAGTTACAATGGAAATCTGGACTGTAAAATTTGCGGTTGTCTGTCACAGCCTGAGAGTTTGAGAGCCATCCTTGTCTGTTACAAACTCATTAGGTCAAAAACTGAATGAACAAAGCGAAATGTTCAATAATATCCAATGCCTGTCTCACAAACTTCCCAATTGGCTGTAAAAGAAGCGAAGGCCCATAAACTGTTCAATCACGGTGTCACACAGGCCTCCTGTGCGTTGTATATTAGACCGAAGATCACAGGCATTCAGTCTAATTAATCAAAGAGCTACATACGCCGTGAGTTTCAGCGAGAAAATTAAGTACAGACAAAGGGGGTAAAAGCAGGAACTCAGGGCCTTATCATTAAAACTGACAGCGTGAAAGTGTGGACATAATCCCAGTGTTTGACGATCCTTTCTGAAGCAGTTGATGGTGATAGAACATGCCTGACCTTACAGTATCTCGTTGGTGACTACACTTCGTAATGTGGGATGCAGGCTGATCACATCTAACAATTACCCGAGTTTCATAAATGGCCTGCAAATATTTGGAGCTTGGTTACTCTTTCGCTCATGGACCATTAATATTATGAACATCAGATACAGACGTAATCCTTGAAGGAAGAGAACCAAGTAGGAAAGACAACCCCTACACAGACATGCGTATCGTTGGCCTGAAAACCATGGACAATCACTCACAATATCTAAACCCTCTAATCGTGTTCTGGGTGAGACTAGTAAAAAAAAAATCTAGCGTTCTGTCTAATGGTTTCTATCCAACCTTTCATCTCGAGTGGCCGATTAATGGGAGCACTTGTTTTAATATCGTCCCTGCGACGGCGTCTTTTATATTCTACTTTTGTTGCCTACGGGGGAGTTTATTCAGCTTTGTAGAGATTATTCAAACGGGTGAGGTTACTTATGGCCATCAATATATCAGTCGCAAAGAAGGAGTCTCCCGAGATTAATTTTAAAAATGTTTAAAGTTTCCAGGGAACAAAAAGGAATCTGTGTTCCGTTCTAATCTACTCAAATGGTATCACCTGGGGAGGAATGATGATGATGATGATGATGATGATGATGAAATATTGCTTTACTCTTAGGTAGGAAAATAGCCAGGATAGCAATGAAAATAAATAGGATAATGATGATGATGATGATGAAATATTGCCTTGCTCTTAGGTAGAAAAATAGCCAGTACAGCAATGAAAATAAATAGAATAATGATGATGATGATACAAACGTGGCAAGAACAACATTACATAAATCCTACCGTGCAAACCTAAGTCTGTGTCTTAGTCATGGAGGGATTAGCGTGAGTCTGCTTGTAATCTGTAACCTAAGGAGAGAGAGAGAGAGAGAGAGAGAGAGAGAGAGAGAGCTATATCTAAACATTTTTGTTTCCCTGGATTACGTTCTTTCCTTACCACCGCTGTTAATAAATCGTCATTATTAGCTGATATTTTCGTACAAGTCCCAGTTTTTACGGAAATAATTACACCTTGTTGCACCACGGGAGCCGGATATCAAAGCTGATCTCCCAGGCTGAGTGTAAAACTAGACCTGACTCAAAGGGATACGTATGCATATATTCATACTCTCTTCACTGATGCTGGGTACAAACACGAATCGTACGTATATATATTTACCTTTAACCCTTTGACTGCGTACTGTATCTCATCATCATCTTCGTCATCATTCATCATCATCATCATTATCATCCAGAACCGATGAGAGATTTAAAAAAATGCCTATAGTAAATAATGCGTTTACGGAATCTCTATAGTGAATAAAACCGCTTGGTGTTAGTTGGAATAAAACACTTGGCCGGCCTTAACATTAACTGAGATGATGCAGATTTATTCCAAACACGATTTTCAATGTATTTCACCGCTGCAGTAAGATGGCCTCGTCCAATTTTAATCCTGCTTCACCACTCGATTGTAATTTGTATAAGAAAGAACCCTCGTGGTGAAATGACTTAGAGTATCATTATTATACTCATAAATATATTTACTTGAGATCCCTCCCAGTTGAAACAAAGTCTTCTTGTAGCAGCCAGTGTAAAGTATAGAAATGCTGCAGGAGTAACAAAAATACAGCAGGGATTACATCAGAGACTGTAAGCTCATGGACTTGGGAGGCTTCCTAACACCCATTCTTAAGCTGTTTATTTTCCTTATTACACTTCAGTATTCTTTTGTGTTTTATTTCTAACATCCCTTCCTTGGCGGTTTACTTTCAGCATTACATCCAAGTATTCCTGTGTGTTCTATTAACATCAAACTACTATCAAATTTTCCATAAACACCAGACAGAGGAGTAATACCCAGCCGGTTAAACTGCCACAGAAAATGTGTTAGGGAGCATACCCATTTGATACCTTGACGTTTTTATATATATTTTTTAAAATTCTTTCTTGCTATCACCATGCAGTTATATTCAAAATCGGAGAAGGCTTCGAAATTGGGGAGTTAGAAACAGCCATCATTAACCCCTGTAATAAAAGAGGCTTTTCTTAGGTTGAAAAATCTTTAACTGAAAATGACACACACACACACACACACACACACACACACACACACACACACACACACACACACACGATAGGTACCTGTGGCCGTATCTATAAATTTTCCTATGCTTGTGTATAAGATTACCTGTATGTATGTCTGTCTTCACTCAAGCAGCTACCACATACTTCACAATAAAGCAAGAATGAATATTAAAGTGATTTATTACCAAAACTAAACGATACATGAAAACAATGAACTACTATTTAGATTGATCTTAGGAATTGGCTTGGATCTTTTATGAATAGGACTCTTGAATGCCTAGTTAATATAGCCACTAAAGTACTGCTCCCTAAGTACATCAACGTACAGTATATCAATACATATACAGCAGCCTACACGTACCCGGTGGTCTAGTGTTAGCGTGCACCGGTCGGAGGGATGGCCTTGTCTTGTGGTTGTGAGTTTATAATGCTTAGACTAACACAGGTCGATCTGCTAGCCGTCTCCTATCCATACATGTTTCGGACAACCACTTCCTTGCCTCGGGTTCCTACGCCTCACATGGAATAATATGAGACTGCCTGTTAACACGTTTTTTATCTCAGCCTGACTTATTTTTACACCTGCAGATGCGACATAAACACATCCATTTCGATATCACTTAAAGCTCCTAAATTCCGCTGATATATACAACAAACAATTCGCTTAACGGGAGAAACGCGTAGAGAGGGAGAGAGGGAGGGAGGGAAACAGGCACAGGCACGGAGGGAGGGAGGGAGGGAGGGAGGGAAGGGGTACCAGCCTATGCATAAATATAACCAGCATCTTTAAATTTCGGAGACGCGTCATAAACACGCGTTCATATTAATTCCACATATGAATCTTAAATCCAGTGAATATATTAGGAGTTTTAGGGGAGGGGAGAACAGATTGTGCCCATTATTTGCAGGCGTCGGGTGGCAGGTGGAGGCAACGTGATGAAGATGCCAGACGCAGGCCGGGGGATTTTAGCTTCATACGAGGGCAGAGCTCTGTGTGTGTGTGTGTGTGTGTGTGTGTGTGTGTGTGTGTGTGTGTGTGTGTGTGTGTGTGTGTGTGTGTGTGTGTGTGTGTGTGTGTGTGTGTGTGTGTGTGTGTGTGTGTGAGAGAGAGAGAGAGAGAGAGAGAGAGAGTTGAGGTTAGCCATTCAGTACGATGACATCAAACATTACTGTACTGTACTCAAATTATAACCAGGCAAGAATTATTAACTGACTGGATTAGACACAGCCTTGATTAGTTCCTCCAAGACATCCTCCTAAGCACAATATTAAGTAACAGAAAAAAGAAAAAAAAAGATATATAAAGACGTTACAGTATCCAGAGGGTCCATACATTACTCTTTGTTATTTATAGATTTTAGTAATTAACCTCAAATCTCTGGACTAATTAGTATGGCCCAGAGTCCCTACGTTCCTGATTGAGGCGATAAAGAGGTGGATGATAAATTGTGATCCTGAGAGTAAATAACTGTAAGACTGTGATGTATCTGGTATAAAAGGAAAGAAAATTAAGTCTACAAAACTGTGCAGAATATCGTTTGCTCCTCCCTACTTATGGATCCTATTGACTAAAAACAAGATTTTGGTGCGGCAGGTCTCAAAGGAAAAGAAAATATAGTCCACTGAAGTACGGTATATAATGTTTATCCAACTCTGAGAATCACGAAACTCACAAGTCGGTGGCTGATTGTTTTGCTTCCATGGGGCGTAAATAAAAGTAACCATACGATTTTGATGGAACTGGTCTCAGAAGAAAACAAATTACTGTCCTCGACTAAAATACGCAGTCCAGTAAAAGAGGCAATATAACGCCTGGCCAGCCTACAGCACCACGTAACTCACAAGTCGTTGGGTTGGTTGTTTGGGCCTCGTGTCTCGACGGGCCTCATATATTTCTGCCGTGCCTGACTGATTGGCCCGTCCTTCCCGCCGCCGCCCGCCTGATATGAGCCTCTGGAGGGAAGAAACTTGATTGTGAAGTCCAGTCCCAAAACCTTTTATTACAAAAAGCGTTATTTAATCTTCCCGCCGGTAAAATCTTCTTTGGAGCTGGCACTGCTTTTTTGTTTTCGTGTCTCACTCTCTCTCCTCTCCCCCGAATTAAACAACACCGCGTAACCTCATAAAACTAAGAGAGTAATTAACTCAGATTAATCTACAATCCCGACAAAGAAGCACATGGTGAAAAATGCTTTCATTTCCTAAACTGGCCCCACCACCAGCCAGAGTATAGGGCCGTATTCTAGTCTGCTTTGGAAGTTCCCTAACACCTTTTCCTCAGCGATTTATTCTACTTCTTACACCTTTTACCTCTCTTGTACACTGTTAACGTACGAGTCAATACTAAGGTGTAATATGCAGAAAAAAATAGCCAAGGAGAAACAGAGGAAACAGAGCTGGAGAACAGAGCTCATAGGGGCCAGAGTTCCCTGTGTCAAGAATCACCCCGGTCGTTGCCGCAATATTTTCTTTCTAACAGCAATTGCACAGAAGAACTTTTCGGCCATTAGAAAATTTGCTAAGTGCTGCCTCCAGGCGTGAAAAGTGAAGAACGAGACGCGGAAACTGCGGGAGTGGCGAAAAGAGAGAAATGACAAGTGGCGAAACGGGTGGGGGAAAAAAATGGCACTGCAATTGTGGAGGGTAATTTTCTCGCCCGGGTTTCCTCCTCCTCCTCCTCCTCCTCCTCTTCCTCCTCCTCCTCCTCCTACATGTATGTTGGAAGGGGGAGAAGGTGACTCTGGTGCACCTTCCCCCCACCATCCCCACCTCATACTTCCATCTCCCCCCTCCAACACCCTTACACCCACCATTCCTACATATGCTGGAAGAGTGACCACTCAGCACTACTCCCCCCCCCCTCCCATCACCAACACCACTCCCCTCACTACTTAGTCCTCTAACAACCCCTTCCCCCACTGTTCCCTCCCCATCACACCTCCCCTCACTATTTTCTCTCCGACCACCGCTTGCATCATTTTCCCCTCCCCTCATCATCCCTCTACCCACCCTCTTCTCCCACCGCCTACCTTCCCACCCCTTCGCCTTACCACAGTCTCTCCCCATCACCCCTCCCCTCGCCATTCCCCCCTATAAGTATGCTGGGAAGGTGACCATTCTTCACTCCATACCCCTACTACCACCTTCCCCCACCACCCCTACCCTCACCATTCTCTCCCCTAACTCCCTCTACTCCCATCCCACCTTCTCCCCTACCGGAGCTTGTTTTGTCGTAGGTTAACCCCTTTGTTACGATGACGTATTTAATCGCTTTTGTTCGGCGATTTTGACGATCATCAGCTAATATACTAAGGCCAGAGAGGCTTTTACTAACTGGAAAGATTAGAAACTGTGCTCATTTACCATTTCACAATAAGAGGTTCCCCTGAGCTATATAATATCGTCTGCCGGTAACCTGAGGAAAAATAAAAATGACATCTTTTGCTACAACCAGACGATGTGATTCGGTTTAAGAATGCCCCCTTGTGTGGAGAGGAGTTAATGAAGTCTACATCAAATCGCTTCAGTGCAATAACTTTCTTTTGCATCAAATAAAATTAAGTTATAACAATTTCCTAATCACATCAAATTTTTGTCCGACAATCCCCCGCCCTCCAAAAAAATAAATAAAATATTAAAATAACATTAACGGTACCTTAACTTCTGTTGCTTCGTACTTCTTCTTCAATCAAAAGGTTCTGTAATTATCTATTCTTCTGAAAAACTGAAGCCTTCACTCACGTGTTCATCCTAGGTTGGAGGATACTATTACAGATCATCCTATTTCAGCCTTCCGTCAAATTTATCTTAAAAGCAATTACAATAAAGTCTACAAATAAATACTCTAACCTCTACGACATTAACAAATGTCTCCCGGTGACACAGATCATGTAGAATTTCTCCTTTTCTTCAGCCAAAATAATAATAATAAAAATAATACGTAGAAGAACCTTTCTTATGCAAGCTCTTCCCTTTCGAACAGGTATAAATCTTTAATCTCGCCAGGGCACTTTAATCCAGCAATGCCACACAGCCTCTGAATACCCATTAATAGGCTACCCATTCTCCTATTATTCTCATTCCGATCACCAATAAGAGTTCAATAAAGGAGGCTGTACCGGTTGTCCTATCGCACTCCCATCACGGGGTCATCGCCCTTTGCAGACTCAGGGAAACTTTGGGTTGCATTCTTAGTGGCATTAGAGATTTCGTAACGTTTCCTCCTTTGCCATTTATTCAAAACACTTCAATATCCTCCTATATGTTACTGATGCGAAGTATGTGGATATTAAAATGATATAAACAGTATTCAAGAAAATGTCACGGAGCAATAGGCAAAATAAATCGCTAAGGATGAGTTATTGCGAAGTCTCCTGTGCACCTGGAAAACGCTTCTCCGTCAACAGCTGTACATATGAATATATCTACAACATTTGCAAAGAGGCCCACAATATCCTTTTACTTTTCTAATCGACATTCTACTCATTTCCTTCCTTCTGTCTTCTCCCTCCGTTTCGTTTCAGGAATGGTTGTTAACAGACGTAAACATTTTCAATCATTTCCTAAGCAAACATTTCCATTCATACCCTAATTACTCCTCCTTTAATTACCTTTATCCTCTGTGACCGATTTAATAACTTCATAATGCGTGTTATTATAAAGTAAACATTTTCATTTATTCCCAAATTAGTGTTCCGTTCGTTTTCCTGTGCCTTAACAAGATGCATATCAGAGAGAGAGAGAGAGAGAGAGAGAGAGAGAGAGAGAGAGAGAGAGAGAGAGAGACCCTAGTAATGAAAAGACTGGTAGGCTTTCTGACATCTCTTCCTCAACCGAAAATTAAAAAAAAAAAAAAAAAAAAAAAATCAGACAGGCTAAGTGAATTTTCTGAAGTCCCTCTTAAGCTGAATAAACTCATCTGGCAGAAACAAAAACAAAACTTCGAGGTCATCCAAGGCACTGACAAAAGTATTATCAGAAAAGGAAAAGTCAAGTGGAGTAAAGGAATTCCCTGTCAGGTTAAAAAAAAAAAAAATCAGATCTGCCTCTGTTGAAATAGTTAATGTAAATATGACATCAACCCAGGCACCGAGAAATTATTACTGAAGAAAAATGATAATTCAAGAGATGAACATGGACAACCTCGCTTTAATTGGAGAAGCAGTCTGGAGATGACCAGAATTTAAACACACACACACACACACACACACACACACACACACACACACAAACACACACACACACACACACAAACACATACACACACACACACACACACACACACACACACACACACACACACACACACACACACACACACACACACACACACACAAACACATACACACACACACACACACACACACACACACACACACACACACACACACACACAGGAAAACCACCTTGAGGACTGAAGGGAAATGGGGTTGAAAATCCATGCCAAGACTAGGATGAAAAAAATAAAATAAAATAAAAGAGAGAGATCGAGCATTAGAAGAAAGAATTGAAATATAAAATCGTCTATATAAAACAAATCTTAAGACAACCAAATAAGATCCTAGACAATATTACACTGGAATTTCAAGGTCAGTAGAAAAAGTAAACAAAAACTGATATATCAGCATCCAGGAAGTGCGCTGAAATATACATGCGTCCGGATATAGCAAGAACTGAAAGGAAAAATAAAAAGGTAAAAATAAAACCACGCGGAAGATTCATGACAAGATCAGATTGGAATTCCCTTGTAAGTCACTAGAAGAGGAAAAACAGATACATATCAAGCGTCTGAGAAAATTAATCGACGTATAAAAGACGCCATCCCAAGCAACAAGAATTTATTACCGGATATATATATATATATATATATATATATATATATATATATATATATATATATATATATATAAAACTGAAGAAGAGAAAATTTCTTAAATCCACGGAAAAAAAGGGATACTGGAATGAAGGAGAGGAATTCTGTATCAGTTCTCGAGAGGAGGAAAACCAAAAATGATTTCGAATAGCTGAGGAGAGAACTGAAACACAGAATCATTCGGAGAGTGTTTAAAAAGAGAGACACAGAGAATTCCAGCCAAGATTAGATCGGAATTTCTTGCCAATGCTCCAAGAAAAGAAAAACACAAACTTTCACAGACCTTCTGAGGAGAGAGCTAAATTATAAGATCGTCTGAAAATAATCCTTCCCTAACACTGTGAGCGCAAGACCTAAAAGATAAGACGTAAAACTAGAACTACGCGAGGAATTCAATGCAGGATAAGTCTGAATTCACAATAAGTCTCTGCGAGAAGTAGAAAAACACAAAAAGATAATGCAGCATCTCAGGAAAGAGTTAATACATAAAAGACATTATCTCAAGTAGTGACAAATCAAAAGAAAAAGCCAACCAAAGATAAAAGGTTAAATAAGAAGACACAAATTAATAAGGAGCAATTATGGAAACAGATGATCCATACAAGTCGTCTCATATCTCTGGCGGTGACAAATCATGATCAAGAAAAAGGAAAAGGCAAGTGAAGACGAGGAGGAATTCCCTGTCAAGTCTCCTGGAGAAGAAAAACACGAACTGATAGGGAACACCTGAGAAAAGAGAGAGAGCGAGAGGTGTGGTGGGAGTCGGTAAGTGCTCCCCCCTTCCTCGGGTACACCGCCGCCCCTGCAACATTCATCCCAGGAGCGTGTCGCCGGATCAAGGCCCTCATGTAGGCGTCTCCCCCGACCCTCGCAGGAAAAGTCAAATGCCGTGAGTGTCCGGGTCCCAAGGCGATAGGGAGAAAAGAGGAGGAGGAGAAGGAGGGGTGGGAGTGAAAGATGAGGGGGAGAGGAAGGTTGTTCTGTGAGGGAGCGGAGAGGGAAGCATGAGAGGGGAGAAAGAGGAATGGGAGAAAAAACGAATGAGAGTGGAGAAGAAGAGGTGGCAGAGAGAGATGAGGGCGAGAAAGGTTGTTTGTGAGGGAGAGATGAGGAAAACATGGGAGGGGAGAAAGAGGAATGGAAGAAAAAAAAAAAAGAGTGAGGGAGAAGGAGGGAGAGACATGGGAGAGTAATAAGGAGTGGAAAAGTAAGTTGTTTTGTGAGGGAGAGGTGAGGGAAGCTTGGGAGGGGAGAAAAAGAAACGGAAGAGAAAAGGAGGAGTGAGGAAGGTGAAGGAAGATGGTGAACTGCAGAGATGGGAGATGAAGGACGGTGAGGAAAAAGGAGAGATGGGAGAGAAAGGTATCTTGGAGAAATGAGGAAGGAAATAGGAAGGAAGGACGGAAGGAAGGAAACGGCGGACCAACGGGGGAAGCTGGGAGGGAGGAAGAAGGAGAGAAAGGTGTCTGGGACGGTGAAAAGGAAAAGTGAAGGAAGAAAAGGAGAGAAGGATAGCGGAACGGTAGACACGTGGGGAAAAAACTTGTCGCTAAGGGGAGGGAGGGCGGAGAGAAAGGTGTCTGGGAAAGAGGGAGGGAGGAAGGGAGGAGGGGGAAGGGACGGGGTGTCGCGAGGAAAGGGGAGAGAATGGCGTCTGGGAAGAAGGAAATGAGAAATTAAAGAAGGAAGGAAGGAGGGAGGAAGGGCGTCAGAGAGAGAGAGAGAGAGAGAGAGAGAGAGACACACACACACACACACACACACACACACACACACACACACACACACAAAGAAAGAAAAAGAGAGAAGGCAAGTGAGAAGAGCCAATTCTAAACATGGGCAAGATCTGTGAGGCCCGTGTTGAAGCTTCGTGTATCGGGACGGGGATTAATACAGCTCGATATATCCAATGCCCACCCTCTCCACCCTTTTCTCCTCTCTCTATTTTCCTCCTTCTTCTCTCCCTCCTCCTCTCCTCTTCTTCTTCCTCCTCCTCCTGTCCTCATACCACGTTTCTTCTCCTCCTCTGCTTCCTCTTCTTCCTCCTCCTTCTCCTCCTCCTCTCCCCGTATCTCCCATCTTTCCTTCCGTCCTCCCCTTTTCATCGCTTAATATTTTCCCTCCTCTTTCTTTTCTTCGTCCTGCTTGCAAACTTTCCTCTTATACTCCTCCTGTATACCGTCTCTCCTCCCCTCTGCCTTCTCCTCCTACTTCCCCTCTCTTTCCCCCCCCCCTCCTCCTACTTCTCTTCTACTCTCAGTTTCTCGCCCTACTCATTTTCCTACCCAAAATCTCTCCACCATTCCTCTCTCTCCTACCTCTAATCTCCATCGACCCCCCCCCCTTTCCTCCTCCTCCTAGTACCACCAATTCCCTCACTCCCTCTTCCTCCTCATATCTACGTGACCTTTCCTGCTTGACACGAAATTTCATAACATCTTTTTCTCTCCTTTTTGGAGCCTTTACATGAAACTTTATATGACATTTTCCTCTTTTTATTTTTCACTTTTCTTTTGGGGGCCTTTCAAGAAATTTGGTCGCTTTTTTATTTACTTCAACTATTCCTTATTGGTGCCTTTACACAAAATTCTATAACACCATTTCCTTTTTATTTCTTTATTTGTTTATTTATTTTCCGGTGCATTTACAATAGATTTCATAATACTTTTTTCTTTCCTTACTTCATTCATTCTTTATTTATTTATTTATTTATTTTCTGCTGCCTACACATCAGATTCCAAAACACCCTTTCCTCTCTTTGGATGCCCCCTCCTTTCCCACCTATGACCGCAGTGGGTGTACACTATCGGCAAGGAATGGAAGATGGCAAACTAGGTGGCGGAATGGCAAAGAGAGGGAGTACCTGAGGGGAGGAAATGATGGCAGGTGAGTCGGGATAAAATTATGTGTTGTGTGGACAGCCTCTCAGCCGGATTCTAGCTAGCTGGCACGGCAGACTTAACTTCCTGACATTTTAACTTTATTTTCTATTTATTTATTTATTTACCTATTTTTATGCTATTCTCTCGTCGTCACTGATGACTCTATAAAACCTATCCTCGGTAATTTTTAATATATATTCAGAAACTTGTTCTTAATGGCATAAGAAAGACTCCGCGACATCTTTTCCTTGGCGATAACTTTTTACATAGCACATTTTAAACTGCATTACAGCTGGCAGAAGAGACATTTCCTTGACGATTTAGTTTTTTTTTTTTTTCATATCGCACCTTGATATGCTCTGGTATATCACTGGCAAAAATCTGTTGAATCTTAACATAATTTGTATCAATAACATACATGACGATATTAGGGTACAATATGCAAACTAACGCGCCGAAGAAAAAGTGTTATGACAAAACAAAACCAAAATATATATACGTATATATATTAAAAAAATCTCTGGGAAAGAGGACACAGGAGTTCTGAAATCTCGAAAACGCGGCTACTTAATCGCAGCCAGACCAAATGATAAGGTTTGGGCCACACGATCAACAGGCGAGGGAGGAAGGCATGGCAAAAACAGTTGGTTACGCCAGATGGATTCTGCTACACCTACACCCAAGCGATTTCACACCTCTAGCCCACCACGATGCATTTTCGATTTTATTCTTGCTATCCAGACAATTTTATTCAGCTTGGGGAGGAACTCTTGCACAGAAGGCAGGGGTTAATAAAAGCCACATAAATCGTCTAGAAGCAGCAACAATTTTAAAAAGTGACGTCCTCGAGTTGAAGTTTTTTCATCGAACAGGTTGGAATTTTGCTTCATTTGTTCAGAACAATAAGAATGTTAACCCCTTTAGCTCGAGGGCGTACATCATTTCTCCCTCCACACGACACTATTTGACGCAGGAAGGGCCTCTCGTTAGGAAGGGGTTGACGAAGACTACATCCAACCCCTCCAGCTTGAAAAGTGTCAAGTCGGCCTATTAATACCGTCTAGCCATGTGAGGGAAGAGGTTAAGGAATTATTGAGGGCAGCTGTACAAGGTGTGATGGAGGGAGATGTTTTTGGTCCCTGGCGAACTCTCTGGTTACGATCTGAGGGCAAAAGATAGAAATCTCTCCCCTTTTTCCCCTCTTTACCCACTCCATCCTCCCACCCCCCGATGACCCCTTAGCCAAGCTTCGTGTCAGGGCGTCGGATGAAGGAATTAGGCAAGCACTCTCCCCCTCCCCACTCTTACATCTCTCCCCTCCCTCTCCTTCCCTCTCTCCAGTCTCACACTTCTCCCTCTTACCCCTCTCCCTTCCCTCTCCTTTCTCCCCCCTTACCTTCCACTTCTCCTAGCATCCGATTCTCATCCCTCTCCCCCCATACCTCCTCCTCTCAACCCCCCCCTCTCTCTTTCCCTCCCTCCCACATCTTCCTCCCCCTCTAAACACATCCCAACCTTGCCTAACTTTCTTTCTACCCTCCCGCACCTCCCTCCCACTCTTACCTAGCCTTTCCTCTTGCCTCGTCTCCCATTCTCACCATGCCCTCTTTTCCCACACCTCTCCTCCTCACGTCTCTCCCACTTTTTGCTCCCTCTCCCACACCTTCCTCCTGTATACCCATTCTATTCCCACGTAACCTTCCCTCTTCTCTCCAACTTATCTCTCCCTTCCCACCCTCTCCCCTTCTTACACCTCCTGATCTCCCCTCCCCCATCTTTCACCCTCCCCTTTCCACTTTCTCCCTTCCCAATCCCTTTTCTCCCCTCCCATTGATAACTTGGGTCAGATCCAGGTCACATATATCTCTCCTCACTCATCCTTTTCCATACCTCCGTCTCCCTCCCACCCTCACCGTCCCCCTGCCAACCCTCCCTCATGACACTTCCCTAATCCTCCATCTTTCCCTTATATTCTCCCCTCCCCTTCTCTCCCACTTCCCCCCCTCTCTCTCTCCGTCTCATCCACCATCCCCTCCCCGCCCCGCTCCCCTCCCCTCGTCTCCCCTCCCTATCTGTGGCGACATCTTTGGTCTGACTACGGATC
>NC_137042.1:25626778-25651778 GCF_032717465.1 Coenobita brevimanus
TGCTTCCATGTAATAAGTACTTTGGCGTAATTGTTGCCGATAAGCAGGCTGCATAAGATGGTTCCTAGTACCTATTTGTTGCAATTTACCATGAACACCATTTTCACAGGCATCTATATACGTCGTTGCATAATGCCTGCTTAATGCAATATATGATAACAGCATTTTCATAAACATATATATAACGCTGCATTTCACAAGCTATTTCCTGATTTCGATTTACAGTATTTCTCTTAACATAATGTACATATTGTCATTTCCATCCCATGACGTACTTATTTTATTCCTTAAAAAAAGATACAAGATACATAGAATGTAAAAGATATTCACTTGCGCCTGTAAAAATGTCGCAGGCGTTATGTAAGAATTTTTCAGGGTTATTAACACATCTCATATGCTTTCAACCGAACTTGTCATCAAACGAGATAGTGCATGCATTTCCTGGTGAATTATCAGAACCCACATCTGACGGGGTATACCTCCTTGCCTTACCATTTATCGTTCTCAGTTCTGCCTCATCGCACAATTGTTGACTCTATACAATTGTTGACTCTATACAGGGGTTTTATCCGCCCCTGTGTGGATTACAACTCTCATGTGTGGGGAGGCTCCCCACATACAGCTCTTCTCAATAGGGTGGAGTCAAAGGCTTTTCGTCTCATTAACTCTCCTCCTCTTACTGACTCCCTTCAACCTCTGTCTCTTCGCCGCACTGTTGCATCTTTATCTCTTTTCTATCGCTACTTTAATGATCACTGCTCCTCTGAACTGTCTGCTTGCATTCCTCCACCTCTACGACGGGCGCGTAGCACCCGTCTGGCAGCAAACTCTCATCCTTTTTCTGTCCAACTCTCTAATGCAAGAGTTAACCGTTACTCCCAGTCTTTCATTTATGCAACAGGTCAGCTCTGGAACTGTCTCCCTCTGTCTGTATTTCCTGCTGCCTATGATCTCCAGTCTTTCAAACGCAGTGTGTCCAGGCATCTCAAAATGATTGGATCTTGAATTTGGCTCTATATTGTATTTTGTTTTTCTCTTGGAGGGAACTGTTACTGCGGGCTCATGGCCTTTGGTTCCTTCTTCCTCGCATAAAAAAAAAAAAAAAAACACTGAGATTATTATTATTATTATTATTATTTTTTTTTTTTTTTGGCACAAGGACAAAAAATTGGTGCTACTATGCTTCAGCCCATCACCCCAAAAAAAATATTCATTGTGAAAATAAACCTCATTATACTGCTGGCAAATTACTATAAACGGTAGTCATCATCAGAAACTTTTTATCTGTTCAGTATCTGCATCACGCAATATTATCTTCAAACTTACTATTATTATTATTATTATTATTATAAACATTTTTAAAATTATAATTATTTTATTATTATTATCATTATTATTATTATTACTAGTAGTAGTAGTAGTAGCAGTAGTAGCAGTAGCATTAGTATTACTGATTTTATTATTATCATTATTATTACTGTTGTTGTTACATCCGGTATCACCAATACTTCATTGTCTGCTCTTTTTCCGGCTTAAAGCATTATCAAAATCGTCTTTTCCATTAGAATCACACGTCACTGATATTATTTCATCATAACTCTAAACGCTTTCCTCATCTATTAGTACTAATGTTGTTGCTATGATAACAAAACAACCGTGCTCCCACTACTCCCGCTTGTGTTAGTCATTTCCAATGCATTTATTCATTTTATTAATCTCCATGAACAACAACATCGCCACCAATTTTATATTTCAGTAATGCATTCACTATTTCAGTTTTATCTTACACCAGTATTACTATATTCTGAAGAACATAATTTTTCGCATCCACATCCTCATTCCATTTAACAGGCATATAATCGTCTGAAATATTTCTATGTGAAATCCTCAGTTTTTGTATGAATCAACGTGGCATGAGACAAAATTGCAGACATGAAAGAAAAAAAAAAAGAAAAAAAAAAAAGGAAACACTGAGCGAAGCTAAATGCAAGAAGGTATTCACTTATGGAGGTCGTCAGAGAATATCATACATGCAATATTATACAAAGAATATCATACAGGATATTCATAGCGTCTCTCTCCTCGACCATACAAAAATAACTGAAAATATTTTACTGAGGGATAAGTTATTTTAAAGAGGCTCTAATAATAATAATAATAATAATAATAATAATAATAATAATATGAAGATCTGATTGTTCTTATTAGTTTTAGTAATACTTCTTATTAGTATTCTTAGTTATTATTATTATTATTATTATTATTATTATTATTATTATCTTATATTATTATTATTATTATTATTATTATTATTATTATTACTATTATTATTATTATTATTATTACTATTATTATTATTATTATTATTACTATTATTATTATTATTATTATTATTATTGTCATTATTATTATCATTACTATTATCATTTTACTATTATTATATCGAAAAATTAGCCAGAAAAAAAATTTCATATTTTAGTTCTAAGTAAGCTAAAGGTAAATTCCAACAAAAGTACCAAAAAAAAGATTAACTAATAATATCATTATAATAAAAAACAGATTCAGCTATTTATATTGTATCTAATAAAATACTAGAATAAAAACTGTACTAAACATGATTTCCAAGCAATATAATACAGTTTACAACACTAAAAAAAAAACAACAACGACAACAATAACAACAAAAATTATAATAATTATAATAATAATAATAATAATAATAACAATAATAATAACAATAAGGTAATAATAATAAATAATAATAATAATAAAAATAATATAATAATAATAATAATAATAATAAAAATAATAACAATAATAATAATAATAACCGCAATAATAATAATAATAATAATAATAATAACAATAATAATAATAATAATAATAATAATAATAATAATAATCCATCCATCAATCCATCATCTAATCCTACGTTGCCCCATGAAGACCGTAGGAGCCCGGGGCTAAGCAGTTGGTCCTGGCATTTAAGATGAGTGAAATAATAATAATAATAATAATAATAATAATAATAATAATGATAACATAAGTAAATAAATAAATAAATAATGTCAATAATAATCGACCACAAATAATAAATAATATTAAAGTCAGATCATCACTAAAAAAATCAGCCCCAGTAAAAATAAAAATATCATACAAAATCCCAATTAAAGCTGAACCCCAATTGCATCACCTCCCCCCCCCCCAAAAAAAAAGGTTAAAGAGTCCACATTTGGTATCAAGGGTAATATTATCTGTGGCTGTGTAATATTTATGTTTATTTAACTTCAGTGAAATTTCTCTCTCTATCTATCTATCTATCTATCTGTCTGTCTATCTCTATCTTTGTCTGTCTGGCTGTCTGTCGTTTGTCTGTATCTATCAATTTATCTATCTATCTATCTGCGTCTGCTTGTATGTCTGTCTGTCGCAAAAGGACAATATAAATCAATAAATCCGGCAGATGTATATTTAGTACGGAGCTTTTCACGCACAGGCCCTAAATGCTAGCAAGACTATATCATTTTACAAAATTACATATATTTCGTTTTTGCTAAGAAATTAAATTATAAAAAAAAAACTGATGTGAAAGTTCAGAATAAGGATAAAACCACAAAAACGAGACCAACATTAATAGTGATAATAATAAAATAGAAAATTCATCATCTGAATGAAGGGTGGTACTGTCAGCCCCAGGTCCTTTTATATATAAGCCTAGTGAACTGCAGGATGAGGTTACCCCCTTCCCATCATCCACCATCCTCCTTTCATGGATAGGTAGGGAGTTTAGAGACCTTTGTATAATTAGCAGGTGAGTCGCCCGGCTATTTCGGTGCCACCACGTGAAGGCGTCTCCATCCAGCACCGTAGCAATGGGGTTAAAAAGAAAAATGAAAAAAAAAAAAAAAATACAAGTGCCCCAAACCCCCCTATTAACATCACACTCATTGCTCCCGTAACCGCATCTCTTTTCACTCAATTAATAATCCGAATTTTTTTATTTGTGAAGGATGATTTTTAGCCGCTTTGAACTGGGGCGCAATAAAATTATGTTTCTCTCATTTTTTTACGTTATTTATTATTTTTGGCGGGGACGTGTAACTCATGCAATATTTATAAATGACGCTTTATTTTCATTTTCAGGGTTGTAGAGTGACGGAATAATTCAGCCCAGTATTTATTGTCATTTATTTTTTTATCGGAATAGTTTTAAACGGAATAGTTTAGGGTATTATTAGTGTGTTTTTTTTTTTCTACTTTTTTTTGTCTTCATGAATTATTTAATAATTTATAAATGGTGCCTTTTTTCTTTATCGGGCTATAAGATGATGAAATAATTAAGTGTTTTATACATTTTCTGTTAATTTAAGGTTTACTATATTTATTTCGTTCTTCATGGATTATTGTTCCAATATCAAGGAGTGGTGGAATAACTTACTGTATTATATACCGGATTATCAATCAGTAATTATTTTCTCTCCTGGTTTATACAATATAGCAGAAGCGAGATGATGATGAAATATCGTCATCGTAGTGAATGGGTTAATAGCGCTCAACCAGTGCAGGTTTTGGTAAAATTGATAAAGTATGTTACGATAATATTAACAATAAAAATAATAATAATAATAATAATAATAATAATAATAACAATAATAATAATAATAATTATTATTATTATTATTATTATATCAATAATAATAACAATAATAATACATAAGTACCAAATCAACCTGAACACCTTAAATTTGACGCCATCAATTCAAATGCAAAATAATGAATATACAAAAGCTTTGGTCTGTGAAAAGGAGCTAAGATTCCGGGGGTTCAGATGATGTATGGGCGAGTGTATATATATATATATATATATATATATATATATATATATATATATATATATATATATATTACTAAGTACACTCGGAAAAGTTACACAGCAATATTACAAAGGAAAATGGTAGAGATATACCACTGCCAGTCAATACACTTGTACAAATACGGTCATGAATATCACTTCACTACATTACGATAAATACTAAGAAAGTCAGCGATAACTATCGAAAACCCTGTATGGGCAACCCTCAGACCCAACCAAACTTCTCAGAATAGTAGGAATAGTAGGTAAGAGTTCCATACCTCTTCAACTAAAAATGAGGATCGATATTAATGCTCGTAATGACATATATATGAAATAAATATCAATTTTTATGTTAGTTGGTTGGCCTGTAGGAAAATCATGCTGTTTCCCCTTTGTTAGTGTGCATTTGATAATTAACAGCAGCCTTTGATGGAAACTATAGGAACTTGTTTACTCTGATTTTACATTTCGGCCTAATTGTGTGTGTGTGTGTGTGTGTGTGTGTGTGTGTGTGTGTGTGTGTGTGTGTGTGTGTGTGTGTGTGTGTGTGTGTGTGTGTGTGTGTGTGTTCAAAACTGCAAAGCATTGTTTCGGCGACCATTCACATACAGACCATCGTGAAAGAGAGAGAGAGAGAGAGAGAGAGAGAGAGAGAGACCGAGACCGAGCAAACCCAACTCGAGTAGTGTGTGAGTGAGGTGAAGGCAAGAAGTGTGTGTATCAGATTTCCGTCGCAACGAAGGAAGAAAAAAAAAACACGAAAGAAAAAAAAAACGTAATGCTCTGTTTTTCGCGTAACAACTCGAGACATTCTTCCGGCTGCTCGCGATTTTAATTCCAGACCCTCCAGTTTCATTATGAGTTTCTGGGCATTTTCCTCGCTCCTTATCGCTCCGCCGCTGCCATGGTTACGCCGAGAGAGGTCCTGGTGCGAGGGAGAGGGAGGGAGGGAGGGAGGGAGGGAGGGAGAGAGAGAGAGAGAGAGAGAGAGAGAGAGAGAGAGAGAGAGAGAGAGAGAGAGAGAGAGAGACCGAACTGCATAAGGATACGAAAAAGCAGGAGAAAGGACTGAGAAAGAGAAGGAACAGGAAAAGAGATGGGATTAGAGATACGAGACTGAAATGAGAGAGAGAGAGAGAGCGAGAGAGAGACTGACTGTGTGCGTGTGTGTTTTCTATGAATTTTACCAACACTTGGAGTATGTATAAATTTTTGTCTGCGGAGTAGAAGGTGCGTGCGAGATGGAGTGTGCAGTTTTTCTTGCTGGTTTTTACGTAGTTATTACAATGAGCTGCGAAATGTTTTGGGACGGGGAAGAGGTGGGCGGGGAAGAGGAAAGGGAAAGGGGGAAGGAGGGTAGCAAGAGGTGGGGAGAAAGGGAAAAGGACGCCAGGAAGAGGTGGGGGGAAAGGGGAAAGGAGGCCAGGAAGGGGTGAAGGGAAAGGCGAAAGGAGGCCAGGAAGAGGTGGGGGGAAAGGGGAAAGGAGGGTAGGAAGAGGTGGGGGGAAAGGAGAGGGAAGGAAGGGGGAACTGGACAAATAGGGAGGGAAGTAAAAAGGGAACTGAGAGGAAGAAGGAATACTGGGAAGGAAGAGGCTGCAGGATGGCTTGGAGAAACAGGAGAATAAAATGAAGTGACGGAGAAGAGGACATGACGAAATGGAAGAGAGAGATATAAGGGCACAGGCTGAGACGGGGAAAAGCAAAGAGGGAAGGAATGAAGGAGGAAGGGGGAGGAAAAAGAGGGATGGATGAAGAGGGAGTTGTGAAAGAGGGAGAGGGATGGAGGAGGGAGGTGTGGGGATAACAAGGGCGAGAGAAACGGGCAATGATGGAGGGGAGGAATAGGGGAGGAAGAGGTGGGGGCAGAGAGAGGGAAAGTTCGGGGAGGGGGAGGTGAGAAGGATGAGGAGGGACTACAGGAAAAGGTACTTGAGGGAGGAGGGGAGTGGATGAGGAGGAGAGGAAGAGGAACGGGGTAGGTGGGATAGGTGTTTTGATGTTGGAGTGGAGGAAGAAGGAAGAGATAGATGAGTCAAAACATTAAGTCAGCTCAAGTCACTTTCATAACTACATTTTCCCATCTTCCTTTTCATCCTCTGCCTCCATTTCTTTTTCCTCTCTCTCAACCTTTTTTAACCCCTTCAGTACTAAGACACCTATTTTCACCATGTTCTCGCTCCCTCCAGACAGCTATCCTCATGTTGGGAAGAATCTCTCACACTGCTGGGGCTATGCAACCTTCCTTAATCCTATTCGGTACAATGACGGCAATTCTTAGGTTATTCTTGTTGGCTCCGGATGATTTTATTTAGCGCTGGTAAAATATCTCGAACTAATCAAGTTAATTCTCACTTTCACACGCCTTCCATCTCAGTCCCTTCTCCTTCGTGAGAGACAGACAGACAATCAGACAAACAGACTTGGTACATCTCCTTGAGCCCATCACGCTCTCTCTCTCTCTCTCTCTCTCTCTCTCTCTCTCTCTCTCTCTCTCTCTCTGAAACTTTTAACTTTCCCATTTCTCTCCATAACCGTAACATACAATGAAGATGAAGAAGATGAAGGATTAAAAATGTGGCAATAGACAGTGGTGTGTGTGTGTGTGTGTGTGTGTGTGTGTGTGTGTGTGTGTGTGTGTGTGTGTGTGTGTGTGTGTGTGTGTGTGTGTGTGTGTGTGTGTGTGTGTGTGAGAGAGAGAGAGAGAGAGAGAGAGATGCCCCTCAAGCATACAGTATGGAGGTAAGGGTAGGGGCTGGATGGGAGGGTGGGGGGGGATGAATAAAAAGTGGTTCTGAATTTGCCCTTCAACCATATAGAGGGGTGGCATCGGCAGGGGGGGGGGGTTAGGGTATGAAGAGAAACTGAATGCGCCCCTGGATCGAGAGAGAGAGAGAGAGAGAGAGAGAGAGAGAGAGAGAGAGAGAGAGAGAGAGAGAGAGAGAGAGAGAGAGAGAGAGAGAGAGAGAGAGAGAGAGATGACCATAACCCCTTCAGTTTCAGGACGCCATTTTACCTTATATTCCTGCTGCAGTGAAAGCGTTAGTGTGTGTGTGTGTGTGTGTGTGTGTGTGTGTGTGTGTGTGTGTGTATAAGAGGGCGGGTATGTAAGAGGAGAGAGAGTAAGAGGAACGAGGTATGAAAGAGTAGGCTACGAAAGAATAAGAAGAAGGATAATTTAAGACTAGGAAAGAAGATGAGAATAAGTACAAGTAGAGAGTTAGAGAAGACAGGAAAGAGTAAGAGGAAGGAGGCATGTAAGAGTCCCAAGAGGGGGTATGGAGGAGTAAAAAGTAAGATGGGTATATGTAAGCGTAGAGGGTATGAACGGGGTTACAGATGATTAGAGAGTAAGAAGAGGGGCATATGTAAGAGTAGAGAGTAAGAGTAGAGAGTAAGAAGAGTAAAACAATATATCTCCCTCAGGACATGCCCCCTAAACTTACTTTTCTCTCTTATACCTTCCACATGCTCTCTCCTTTCCCCCCTCCCCTCCCATCCCTCTCACCCATCTTTCTCCCTTCCTCCACACGGACACTCACAATGGATAACGTCTAGAAAAAAGAGGGGAGGAAGGGAAGAGGAGAGAGAAAAGGGGAGGGGGGAGGGAAGGGGCACGAGAAGCGAATGAGAGAGAGCGAGAGAGGGTCGGGTGGGGGGGGGGGTCTGAAGCAGGTTATGTCTCCTTTTTATCTCACTTTCCGCTTACCCTTTCCCCCCTGCCCCTCCCCTCCCCGTCCCCCTCTCTCTCTTCATTCCCATTTTCCCTCCGCTCTTCCCTCCCTTCCCTCCCCCTTACCTTCACTCCGTTCCTCCATTTCCCTTTCTCTGCATCCCTTCCTCTTCTCGCACCTTTCCACCTCTCCTCTCTCCATTCTCGCCTACATTTCTTCCTCACTACTCTTCTTCCTCGTTTCTTCTCTGATATGGTTTCCTTCCTCCTCCTCCTCCTCCTCCTCCTCCTATTCCTCTCTTCTTCCAAAATACTTCTTCTACTTTCCTTGTATCATTCTCTAAAAATCTGAACTTTCTCATCCTTTCCTCCTCTCTGCATATTCTTTCATTTCTTGCTTCCTACTCCCCTCGTATTCCTGATACTTCCTCTCCTCTCCTATCTCTCTCCTATCATCTTCTTCTCCTTTGCTTTCTCTCTTCCTACCTTGTCACTCTCTTTCTCCTACTTTTCCCCTCAATCTTTTCTTCTATCCTTTCCTCCTGATGTCTTCTTCTTTTGCTCGTTTTCTTCTCTTTTCCTTCCCACTCCTCTCCTCATCCGCCCTTCCTTGCATCACCCTATCCTTCCTCCGTCTCCTTCACACCTTTCTCCTTCCTCCCTCCCTCTCTTTATCTTCTTTCATACTCATCTCTCTTCTCTTCCTTCATCCTTTCCTTTCCGCTACTTGATCCCCTCCCTTCACATCCTTCTCTCCTTCCTTCCTTCTTCTCTCCTCACCTTGCCTACCCAACTCTTCTTCCTCCTTACCCCTTTTCCTTCCTTGACCATCATTCCCTCCCCCCTCACCCTTTCGTTTTTCTCTCCCCGCTTTCCTACCCAGTCTTTTTCCTTTTCTTCCTCCTTTCCTTCCCGCCTTCTACACCCTTTCCTACCTTTTCTTCACTTCCTTCTCTCCTCCTCTCCCTCTCATCTTCGTTTCCTCATTGCCTTCCCCCTTCCTACCCTCTTTTCCCTCCCATCCTTCCCTCCTTCCCTCCTCTCCTTCCTTCCTTCCCCCCCTACCCTCTTCTTACCCACCCTTGCGCCCCTCGCCTCCCCTTCGGCCACTGCAAAATGGCTAAAGACATGGGGAGGGGCTGGAAGGGAGGAGAGGGGAGGGAAGGGCAGTGGAAGAGGGACGGGATATGTTCTCGTCTCTCTCCCTCTCTCATTTCCTCATCAGTTCCATCTTTCTTCATCTCCTTCCCTACCCTTCTTCCTGATCATTCTCATCTTTATTTTTCCAGTCCTTTCTCTTCCTATTTCTTATTTTTCTTCTCGTGTTGCTTTCATCCACATTTCTTTCCCGCCTGCTATCCTCTCTCTCTCTCTCTCTCTCTCTCTCTCTCACACACACACACACACACACACACACACACACACACACACACACACACACACACACACACACACAACCTTTCTTTTATTCAAGTTAGGAAACCACTTCCTCGCAGCAAAGATGTTAATAAATACCAAAGGTTACTAAATACTCTTCCTCACCACACCAACTCAAATAGGTTCCCCGAAGCAAAATAAAACAGTAAGGAGATAGTAAGAACAAAACATATTATGGACACAGCAAGAAAAAATAAAATAATCTTCCGTTCTCCATCACTCTCCTCTCCTCTCCATCTCTCTCCCTGGATCCCTCCCTGTTCCTCTCCTTTTTCCTGCTTCCTTCTCTCCCTTCCAGGTGCCTTTCCTCCTTTCCCTCCGTCCTACACATTCCTTCCTTCTGCTCGTCACATCGCAGTTTCCCTCATATCAGAGTAACATCTTCCCTTATATCTGTTTCTTTTTACCAACTTCTTCAAGGCAATACTCGTACTCCTTGCTTCTCTCCTATACTTCCCTCGTTTCCTCTCTTCTGCTCTGCCACGCCTTCCTCCTTTCCTTCGTGCTTCCGTCCCAGTCTTTCAATAAACCCCCTGCTTCAACCCTCCCAACGTTCACACTCCCTCCTCACTGTTTTCTCCATCATCCCATACAGCCTCACACTTCCTTTCCCATACCTGCCTTCCACTCTGCTTTTTAACTTTCTCTCTCTCTCTCTCTCTCTCTCTCTCTCTCTCTCTCTCACACACACACACACACACACACACACTTTTTCCTATGCTTCTCGCACATATCACTCTTTAAGTATGATCTGTCTGCCTCCTTATCTATATCAAAACAGTCTCCCCCCCTTTCATATCTCTCTTTCCATTCCAAACGCGTGTATAATCCCTCCCTAGTCTCTGATGGCTTTAACTTCTACAGGTATATCGTAGTGGAGTGTGTGTGTGTGTGTGTGTGTGTGTGTGTGTGTGTGTGTGTGTGTGTGTGTGTGTGTGTGTGTGTGTGTGTGTGTGTGTGTGTGTAATTCCTTCAGGCAGAACAGTCCCTCTCTCCCATCCTCCAACGCTCTTCTCTACCTCCTCTCTAGTTCTCTTCACACGACCCACCCTCCTAATCCCTGCCTCCTGCCTTTCTCCACCTCTCTCCACACATCTCCCTCCCTCTAAAACCCCCCTCCCTTTCCCCACCCCTCCCAATATCACCCCCCAAGCCTCCCCCCACCTTCACACTCCTGCTAACGCGCATGTAAGACCTCCGTCAAAAATTAGCCTCATATTAAGAGTAGTTTCCACCTCGCCACTTTTTTTCCTCTCTCTCTCCCGCTCGCTTAAGCACTTACCGCTAAAAAGAGACGACACATTGAGCAAAATGAGTGTACAAACTTGGCTAAAATGCGACGCTGCAGGCCTACTATTATCATTACTCAGGCTGCTACACCCTCACTCAGTCTTGGATGTTTTCATAGGGGGAGAGCTGACGTGGACTGTTATTATTTTTTCTTTATCATCGTTGATGGTATTACTGTTATTTATTTATTTATTTACTTATTTATCTATTTATTAATATTTTTTTATTTGCTCAATGTGTTATAACTATTACTATTTTTGGTAACGTCATCAGACTTCAGTCATTATCGGCGTTTACCATTACCACAAAGTGCGACCGAGATTATTATTATTATTATTATCATTATTATTATTATATACAGAGCTATTACTGATAAAAATACTGAGTTGTACTTTCCTGGTCTTTGAGGATACACCACTTCTTCCTCGCCGTTAATATATTGCACTAAACACTTTTATCCTCCTATATATATCTGACTACTTTAACAACGAAAATAAGTATAAAAATACCATACACTTCTATACACGTACACGTCGATACTGTCAACATACATCATACAAAAATATTAAGATGTTATACTGTAAAAGTTTGTAAACATATTGGAGTGTCCTTTATCATCGAAATATATGGCATTCTACATCAATATTTGGTGTGTGTAATTTCTGATGTTAATACTTCCGTTACTGGGTATGGCTCTGATTTTACTTTCATTTATTATTATTATTATTATTATTATTATTATTTTTAACACTGCTCCAATTACTACTACTACTACTGCTGTTACTAATGTACTTTCATGAAAATCCCATCAATATATGTAGATAACTATTTTTATTCACAGCATATCTATATCAATCCTTTTATTATTTATATACATAAAATTAAGATAAATTTGATTATAATAATGACTGTAATCAATCTTTATATCACACTGCAGATGTCATTATTATCACAGTGAAGGGCACCGTCCTGTAATAATTATCACTCGTATCATTATTCATGCTTACTGATTTTGTCATTGTATAAAACTGTGAATAAAACACCTGCTGATGAATATTACCTTTTTTGTCATATACATAAACTAGACACGCATGCAAAAGGAAAAGGAAATGGAAATATATGACGTATTCATCGCAGTATCTGTAATTTCGTCTCATTATCACAATAAACGATTTTTTAAACTCCTAATTCTAACATTTTTTTACTTGATAAATGCCTTAATTCAACACAGAATTCTTTGAGTATTATCTGCTGTCGGGCCCTGCTGTGGATGTCACTGCTTGCATTGCGCAGTTGACCCTTGTGCGGTGTGATGCGGTGAGGATCTGTCCGTTCTCCCCTTTGGGGCTAAGATGCGAATGAATGTGTTTGAATGGATGAGTAAATGGAGAGTGAGTCGTCCTGTCTCGGCTACCTCCCTTTCCTTGGGGGAAGCAGCCTAGGTATATAGATAGATAGATAGATTATTATTATTATTATTATTGCTGTTATCAGAATGCCATAATATCGTTATTTTAATTTTCTTATCACTGATATTATCACAGACTACTCTGTCAAGCATTTCCGTATACGTTATCGTTTACTATTACCAACAGCATCCTTCTACTAGTTCTTCCAATAAATACTGATTACCGTCTACTATCACATCTTCCCAGTTAACTATTACTAATACTGGTAGACAAAGTTATCCATAATTCTGTACCAGCAAGCATAGAAATACATTAATATAAAACAGATAGACAGACAGATATGCTGATATATATATATATATATATATATATATATATATATATATATATAATTTATTTATTCACGGAAGAAATATAGCGGCTACCACGTAACGCGACGGGAGATTCTTGCTAAGATGAAGCCAATCGCACGCCGACAGCAAGAAAAATAATAAATATGTCAATCGGCTGCATGGGTGAAAGGACTCCGATACTACCTCTTTGCAACGACATACTCTTCCAGCGTCTGGTGATGCCAGGAAAATAATACGAAACGGTTGCCTTCCAAGCGAGAGTTAACCATCTAACAGCACACACACGAAAGTTACTTCTATCCACGTGTTTTACTCACTTCCACATAAATTCTGAAATTCACGGCCACTTTTTTTTTTTTTTTTTTTGTGGTGATATAAATTAAAAAATCGAAACTAACATTCCTCCATATGTTTTGATATATATGACAATCTGTTTTGTTTCTCTCTCTCTCTCTCTCTCTCTCTCTCTCTCTCTCTCTCTCTCTCTCTCTCTCTCTCTCTCTCTCTCTCTCCACAGTCTTATATATATATATATATATATATATATATATATATATATATATATATATATATATATATACACATACACACACACACACACACACACACACACACACACACACACGAGTATATATATGACTTTCATTTTTATTTTATTTATCATTTGCCCAATATTACTTACACATCTTTAATGGTTTATTTATGATTTAATTAATTATCGGGATATTAAGTTTAACCTCTTGCAATGAATTAAAAATTTTATTCATTACTTAAAAACAAGACTTAATGAAATAAAAAAAATATATAATCCTGTTCATGTCGATGCATTAGTTCTTATTTAGCGTCCTTCAACTGGTTTTCCTCGTGTATCTAATACGCAGTACCATCTATGCAGTTAATATTGCCACAACAGCATTACATATTTCATCACATAACCAGAAAGTGTCTTGGCTTACGCATTCCTTCTTTACCACAACCGCATATTTTGAACCAGATGTAATTTATTTAGTGTCCATATTCAGGTGTTGCTCAATTGCGTTTATTTATTTTAATTACTTGCAGTCTTGTTTTTTCGTATATCTTTGTTTGGATTTTTATCTTTCCTGACATCCATAAACTAATTCAACGTTTCTTGATTTTCAGATACTCAGTCATTCGGAGCATTATGTATATTTCATGTTGTACACTATCTCTTTTCAATTACATTTTGTAAACCCTTTTTTCTATTAAAATATTATGTGAGAAGGAGCAATGACGATGATGACGATGATGATGACGATGAATTAAAATGCGATGTGTATTCCTTAATATGATTATTAACGGTGACAATAATAACTCTCTCTGGCTCCTATGACTCACTCCCCGCGGAACAAAATCGTCGGGCGAAATGTGAATTAACCTACGATAGAAAAGGCGACCGTAAGATGCCTTAATACGCCATTTAATCATTTGTCATTGTAAAATTACTACCATTACTTTCTTATTTACCACCAGTGAATTACATAAAATTTAAGACATTTTTTTACAACTGTTCATTTTCTTCTAACAGGCTACTAAAATATTTCTGGCTGGAATTACTTGTCTGTTAGGATGCATACTGTATAATAAGTTTTATATTTGTTTTCATTTTCACAACTGCATTTTTCCTTATTTCCTATGTCCCGACAGGTATGTCTGGTTACTTACTGCAATTATTTACCTGAAATAATTTTACCGAGATTTTTTTTCCAGCTGGTTATTAACTGTATCCATTATTTGCTTTTTTTTTTTTTCTCTTTACTAATGCATCGACAGCTGAATATACGCCGCTACTCATCGTCACTGAATTTTCAAGTTGTCATTATTTACAGCTTCCTATATTTCTTCTTTTTAGCTCAATAGGAGTATCATTTCAGCTAACTCATTACCTACTGTATTAAATCGTTATTTACCAGTTATCTATTTATTTATTATTTACACTGCTGATTTACTCAATATTTAGTGTGTGACTGTCTCCGCAATTATCATCATCACCGCAATTGATACTCATTCTTCTTACTCATTCTTCCTATTTCCTCACTCATTATCCACTATTTACTATTTATTCACTTCTTAATTATGTTATTTTTTACTCAATCACTATCATGAGTGCTACTGTACTTTTACTCACTCCTTATTTGCAGTTTGTTGTGCAATTTCCAAAATTTAATATATTTAAAAAAATTTTGCCAGCTGTTAAGAGTTTATTAGCCATTCAATAATATAAATAAATTAATATAAAATACAGATAGACAGACAAATAGATAGATATATAGATAGATAGATAGACCGTTAGGCTGACAGGCAGACAGACAGATAGATGGACAGATATATAGATAGATTTAATTAACCTGCTAAAATCTGACCAATCACTATATTCCTACCAATTTTCCCATATTCATTATACTGTCAACAATTTCATTCATGAACTGATAGGGAATATTTATATGTTCATTGCCATCTAGCAGTTCCATTCACAGGTCAGTTTATATTTTCACTCACAATCTACTTACCTTTTTTTTTTTCATTATATATTTTGTAGTTTTTGCTCTCTATTAATTTACAACCGTTACTAATTAATTTTTAACTTTTGGAAATTTTATTCATTTTTAATTCACTGTTTAGTTGAAGGTCTGTAGAAGTTCATTATAAATTTTGCAGCTTCTGTCATCCATAATTTTGTTTACAATTATTATACATATATACTTAGCGCTTTTTACTTGCTCATTCCTTTTTTCCTTTAAGTTTCGATGTTTCATTATACTGTATATTAGGTAGTTCAAAATTTCACTTCCTATATTGTTGGCATCTGTTACTATTTAACTTTTCATTTTGCACTGTTTCTTCAATATCAAGTTTTCAAATCCTAAGTATTCATAAGTTATTTTGAATTCATATTTATTATCTTGTAACTTACTTCCATTCATTCGCAAATTAATTTCCCACTTGAAGTAAATATTAACAGTATGCTGATTTGTATATTCTTTTTTATTTATTCATTATTAAGTCCGTCATTTTTACTGATAAGTATTTGTTATCTATGATGTCCAAACGCGTGATATTATTTCATATTACATAAATGATTACAATTAATTTACTTAATATGGCCATTTCTTACTGGTAACTTAGTATTTCATTTACCATTTACTCTTTTACTTTCTTCTCACACATAATTTACAACTTCCTGTTTTCAGCTAATTTTTGCCTGTACTTCCTCCATTTGTAACTTACTGATTCAAAATTTCGCTAATTCATTTTTTACAGCATCTTATTTCGCTCATTCAATATTCATTGCCTATTATTTTATTTGTACTTATTATCTATACAGCATCATTTTATTAATTCAGGCCTTCAAGTCACTGATATTTTTTACTAATTTACAACTTACACTCTAATATTACTAACTTATTACTCACAGCCTAGTGTTCTTGCTATTTCTTTTACTCATTCATGATTTACAACTTCCTATTTTTCACATTCATTTTTACAACACTCTACTGTACTTCACTTAAAATTTACAACTACATATTTTTCACTCATTCATGATTTACAGCTTCCTATTTTTAGCTTACTGTTTACAACTTCCTATGTTTCATTTATCATTTGCAGCTTCCTGTTTTCCACGAATGCACTGTTCACGATAAATTATTATTCACTACTTATACGCGGTTTGCTTTTCTACATTATTCATTATTTGAACATCAGTATTCTCCTCACTCCTAACTAATTTCTGTGACTGCCTACTTTCATCAATTCATTTACTATCATTGCTCATTCTCCAACTTCAGCTTTCCAACTTCATTCTTCAAACGTCATCACTCTCACGATCATTCATGTCTCATGGTTTACTCCGTCATTTATTTGGAATCACCTCGTTTATTGCAAGATTCTTGTTTTTCTATTCATTCTTTATATTTCATTGCATATCTTTAGTTCCAAGACATTATGCACAAATCACTGACTGATTTATTTTTATTCCTTGGAAAGAACAAATCAGCGATCTTCTAACCTTTCGTCCTTTCTTTTCGGCATTAAAAGATCTGCTACATAACGCAAAGGCTCCTACGACTCACTCCTAGCTTAACTGAATCATCTGGCATTAGCTGGATATTAATACTAGAGTTGTCACGACCATGAGAAGGTTAACTGATGTTCACCCATTTTACCCCATCACTACGAGGGACTATTGCAAACTGAATAAAATCGTATGTGTAAAGTGTGAAAAAAAATGACAAAAAATATGCTGTCATTTACACAGCAAAGGTTAACGAGAACATTTCGAATCCTTCACTATGAGATGCCCTTCCTATAAAAAAAAAAAAAAAAAAAAAAAAGCCTGGGAGTATTCAGAGTAAATTAAGGAAATCGTCATCGTAGTGAAAGACTAAGAAAAAATACACTATGCACATATCGTCATTCCGCTTTTTACACGCTCAGGCTCTTCTGACCAATTCTTGATTAAGTATTAATCTCTAGAGCATCCTAGAATAGAGAACTAGAGTTGTCCTGACGATAAGAGGGTTAATGGTACCAGTATTAAGATCCAAACTCCTCGGATGAACACTAAGAATCCTACGACTCACTCCCAGCTAACAATAAAAACAAAAAATACAATAAAATAAATCGTCTGGCGTCAGCTGGTATTGAATGCCAGATCATGAGGGGGTTGTTAAATCCCATGGTCCCTCGGCGATTTATTCCATCATTCACTTATTGCCATTTTTGCTCCAGTTCTAAATTCATTAACCTGCGTATTCATTTACCAATTTACTTCACTTATCAGCTTCATGCATTTTTTTTTTTTTTGGCTGCTCTTTTTCACTGTTTCGTTCATTTACTGACATTTCTCAACGTTCTTTTGTACCATTACCTTCATCATCATCATCATCATCATTAATCATCCAATTTCCTACATACTTCTCTTTATTTCCATTTGTAATTATTATTACTATTATTATTATTATCATTATTATTAATACTATTATTATTATTATTATAATTATTATTATTATTAATTCAAACTCATTATTTACTTCATTTGCTGTTTTTTTTTTCTTTCCACCATACGCTACTACTTGCTTTTATTCTAGTTCTGCTTTCCTTTAACCTCTGGCCGTGCACTCATACCCACTCCATTATACTCTACTAACTACGCTTATTCATACAGTTCCGATCCATTTACGATGAGGACGTGGTGTTCCTTTTACTATTGATACCTACAGACGATTTTATTAAGGAACTCTTTCGAGCTTAACTTTTTTTAAATACAAAATTAATGTAAATGTTCAATAATAACTCTTGATGGTAGTTTCAAATAATGTCATCGATATGAAGGAGTTTCTCTCTCTCTCTCTCTCTCTCTCTCTCTCTCTCTCTCTCTCTCTCTCTCTCTCACTTATGCATTTCATAATTAACCCTCCGTCACTTTCCTCACGCGTTCAATTCCTCCAACTTCCGCGCATCCATTCATCACCAACACATTATGCACTATTCACTACATTTATTCATCCATTCACCACCACCACATTATTTACTATTCACTACGCTTATTCTGTGATCGTTGTTGCACATTCATCATTCAGTCATTCACTAAGTCGTATTGCAAAGTAAGGTTTCGCTGCACCTACTCCTCAGCCATTTACTTGGCCTACTGCATCTAAGAACCTTTTTCTGTCATAGATATAAACTCTACCTGTATTTAAGTAATATAAATAACAGAACATTATTAACATCGCTCATTCACTTCTCCCTACTGTTATTCATCATTCATCCAATGTCAATTTCCTAACATTCATTTTTTCGACAGTTCACTACCACTTATTACTCAAGCCACGCATTCACTTTTCACTGTTCTTCACCATTCACTTACTACCAATTTACCTCATCAATCAATAATTCACAACCACACCCTACTCAGGAACACTCGCCCACTTTTCCCCCACTGTTATTCATCATTCACTCACAAGCATAGTTCGCTTCCACTATCCCCCTCCTTCCATTCATCACCATCACATTACCATCACTTCCGGCCAGTCATTCATCCATCACCACCTCACTACCAACCCATCCACTTGTCCTCATTGTTATTCATCATTCACTTACAGCCAATTTTCCTCTCATTCTTTATTTCCCTAAACTCGGGCCTATTTCCCTGGGTGCCGGCCCGTGACTGATGGAGTTGCGGCAAAAATTGACACTTGCGCCAATTCCCCGCTTTAGGCCAATTTTTGCAAGTTACCCCTGCAATCCACTTCGACGCGCCCGCCCGCTTTTTTCCGGAGAGAGAGAGAGAGAGAGAGAGAGAGAGAGAGAGAATGTTAGGACGTTATATAGTTGTATGACATTATACTCGTGAAGATAAAAAGGATACTGCTGTGTGGATTTAAAGATATGAACAGATACACAGATTGACAGACAGATAGATAGACAGATAAGACAGGCAGATGTATACAGACAGATTGATACTGGCTGACAGATAGACAGTCAGATAGATAGACATAGACAGATATATAGATAAAGACACACACACACACACACACACACACACACACACACACACACACACACACACACACACACACAAACACACACACACACCGAGGCAATATTCAGGCAAGGACTTATTTATCTTGAGAAAATTACCTGCAGTCGATGTGATTAAAGGCTGATCCAGACGTAAGAATGTGAAGGTAAAAATGTGGGAACTGGGAGGCGGGCAATGTTTTATGTTAAGGCTCTTGAGAATATTAACTCGGTGCCGCGTGATTGGGAACTCATCTGAAAGTAAAGAAACCCGTGGAAAAAAGGACCTCAGACCGGCCAGGGCTACGATTATAGTACACAGATGCCACGGACTAAGAGCTACTCGTATAATTCTGCTAAGGCTCGATTTGTACAGAGTCTACAAAGGACTGATGCATATAATCCTGCTTAGACATCAAAACCATACTGGTATAGCCAAACGCATATATTTTCATTATGGACAGATGTATATAATTCTGATAACAGCAGATGCATATAATCTGTGATACGGAGAGATATGTGTAATTTTTGTTATGTATATACTGTATGTATGGAATTCCGCAAAGGTTAGACTCATATAATTCCACTTATACAAAAGAAAATAATTCATCTATGGATAATAATAGCTAGGAACAGATACATATAATTCCGTAACAGACAGGTATATATAATGAGTATAATTTCAGCTAAGAACAGATGCACATAATTTCTGTTATTAACTGAAGAATATAACTCTAGTAGAGGCAGATGCATAAATTCTAGAATGGGAAGATGCATATAAATCCGGTATGAACAAATGCACATAATTCTGCAAATAACAGATCTTTATAACATGGATGCATATTTTACGGACGGAAGCATATCATTCTGTCACGGACCGACGTACATGATCCTCCCTTACGTAGTCTTGGATGTCGCAATGAGGTAGTAACTAGGTGGGTTGTGCTATGAATATCAAACTCTGGATAGTGCTTTGTTAGACAGATTTGGGTGCGGTTGTAGGGTTGTCGTGAGGTGGCGCTGAAAACCGTGAAAGTGGGGTTAGTATTCCCGTAGACTGTATTCTGGTGAGGTTTCATGGTAGACTAAGGTAAAATTATTACTCCGACTATTTTCTTTCATACTGTGCTGATCTGTGTTTTCCACATATACAGCATATACGAAAATGTCATACTGAATATAATACTTTCTTAATTATCGCTATGAACATTAACTTAGCTATCAGAAAACAAACAACTATAAATCATACAATATGGAAGTATGTTAACACAAATGTTTATTTTTTAACATCTTGATCCTTTTGTGTGTGTGTGTGTGTGTGTGTGTGTGTGTGTGTGTGTGTGTGTGTGTGTGTGTGTGTGTGTGTGTGTGTGTGTGTGTGTGTGTGTGTGTTAGTCAGTCTCCGCATATCGTATTAATGAAGCTACGGCAACAAGTGTTCCTGCATGGTCGTGTGTGTGTGTGTGTGTGTGTGTGTGTGTGTGTGTGTGTGTGAGAGAGAGAGAGAGAGAGAGAGAGAGAGAGAGAGAGAGAGAGAGAGAGAGAGAGAGAATCTAACATATATATTCCTATCATTATCGTACTTCGTCCTTGCATTCTATTTTACTCTAACTTTAAAAATCGACTTCAACCATACCAGGCCATAAGAACACTTGACCCTTTCACTCCTGTTACTTTCAGACGATTTTATTCAGCCGTAGTTGTTTCCATCTTCGGAAGATTGAAAGAGTCGCCTGTAACCTTTCCATGACGTGTGAAAGCTTAATAATCTTACTCCTGTTGAAGCCAGACGATTTTATACAGCTTAGTAATGGTTTTCAATCCTCGGAGACACAAACTAAACCCCTAACCTTCGATATAGTATTTTCCATCTTATTCTTGGCAGCTCTCAGACTCTTTTATTCAGCTTGGGAGAAACAGGGCAGAGGGAGCTACCTATACCCTATCTTAGCCCTTTTATCATTAGACGTATTGAATTAGAAAGCATACCCTGAATATTAACGTCGCCAGATCCATGGGGCCACATCTTAAGCATTAGTTAGCAGGTAAACAATAGGCATTAACGCTACAAACATGCCTCACTCTTGCAAACATATTCATTTTCAGTTCTTCCTCAATCATACCTACATCCCATTCAAGGCCAAGGGTTCTCCTGCAGCTGAATAAAATCGTCTGGTAGTTCAAAATAAGAGGGCCAAGTGCAGTGGTTCTGAGTGCAACATCCTAAAAGCCTCTGGAAATTTCGTTACACCTATTCCTCAGCGATTTATTCAGCACATTGCGCTTCATTATCCTCTTACAAGTTACTGATCCAGTTTGTTTATACAAATCGATATACATAACAAAGAAGCGAGTTAAGGTGAAAAATGCAAAATAAGTCTATATGAGAAAAGTGCTACGGTCTCATGCCACCTACAATACGGCTCATACACCTACACCCCGACACACATTTGAATAAAAGAATAGCTGGGGATATGCGAGTACAGCGTCCCTACACTCATACACACTTTATACAGAAGGGATACATGAGATTTAGAGAATCCACAACCACAGATGACATACCCTTAGCAAACAATATATTCCTTAACGTAAAACATACAAGAAATCAGTATGACAAAAAATAATACATACGTCTGCACAGAACACACACAACACTCATAGGTCGTATATCAAATCCATTCATATCCTAACTTAATCTAAGCTAATCTAACCTAACAGCCTAACCAAACCAAGACCAACTTATATCTACCACCAACATGCATGCACACAAACCTCTAGTTTATCGCTTTCAGACGCACACACCAATGCATAAACACCCACGTTCCCTAAAAGCTTACAAACACTCAGACAAACACTACAAATGGCTCCCTAAAACGTATACACTCAAAAACAACATATGCCTAGCTTAAATATACATATAGGTATACAAACCCCACACACACCACCCTGAAACCTACACAAGAGTGTGTGTGTGTGTGTGTGTGTGTGTGTGTGTGTGTGTGTGTGTGTGTGTGTGTGTGTGTGTGTGTGTGTGTGTGTGTGTGTAAGGTCAGAAGGGATTTTTAACGATGACAAGGGAGGGGGTTGGTGGGGGGCAGGGGGGATGCCTGGGCAAAAGGAGGGGGTTTGAGTAACGACAGGTGTGTGTGTGTGTGTGTGTGTGTGTGTGTGTGTGTGTGTGTGTGTGTGAAAGGGGGGGGGCTGAGTTCAAGCGACTGTCACGCCTCTCGCAGCTTACGTAAGGCAGACGCTTAAGCTGAGGGCGGGCGGATATAAAAGGCAGTATTCTGAAACAACACGCGATAAAGAAAGGGCTCAGCTGCCGTCCTTAATGGCTCTCCCAGGACTCACCGCCATTTGAGGTCTTAGGATGGTGGGGGGAGGGAGGGGGATGGCAGGGACGAGGGTTGGGGTGAGATGGTGTTGACAGGATGGTGATGGTGGTAGTTGGTGGCGTTGGTGATGGTGGTGACAACGGGATGATGATGATGATGATGAAGGGATGGTGGTTGTTATGGTAGTAATGATGGTTGGATGATGACGATGATAACAGTGGTGGTGGTGGTGAAGACAGTGGTTGTGGTGACGGTGTTGGTAGATTTAGTAATGATGATGATGATAATGATGATGGTGAAAATTATGATAAGTTTAAGAACATTGTAAGCTGATGATGATGATGATGGGTGGTTGGCTATGAGTTATGGTAGTGGTGAATGGGAATAACTGGTACTGATGAACGACTATGGTTGTGGAAGTGGTG
Organism: Coenobita brevimanus; assembly: GCF_032717465.1. NCBI lineage: Eukaryota > Metazoa > Arthropoda > Malacostraca > Decapoda > Coenobitidae > Coenobita > Coenobita brevimanus. Next base: position 25,650,096 of record NC_137042.1, read on the forward strand.
GTAGGCTATGGTTGTGGTAGTTCTGAATGGCTATGGTTGTGGTGGTGGTGGTTTGGTATGGCTGTGGTGGTACTGGGCAGTACGACTGGTGCTAACGACCATTCCGACTTTAACCGCACTGAGAATAAGGACATTTCCATAAGTAACGAGGTGCTTGTGGGAATGGTGGTGGTTATGGAAATGACATTGGTGGTGAGGGTAGCTTGGGGTGGTGGTGGTGAGAATAGGTGATGGTGGTGGTGGTGAGGACAGGTGATGGTGGTGGTGGTGAGGACAGGTGATAGTGGTGGTGGTGAAAATTGGTGATGGTGATGGTAGAGGTAGGGGTAGTAGTAATAGTGATGGTGGTAGTTGATGACAGTGGTGGTCTTGGGCAATGGTTGTGGTGGAAACTGTTTAAGATAGTGGTGTCAAGGATGGTCGTGGGGTGATGTTTTATAATAATGGTGGTGGTATTAATCTGAGTGAAAATGTTAATATTGTTGGCAATGGAAATGATGGTATATATTACTGTATAATGATGTTAATGCTGTTGTTAGTGTGACGATATTAGTAACGATGGTGTTAATACTGGTAATAACGATGAAGGCGATGTTAATAATGGTGGTGGGAAAAATGATTACGATAATGATGACGACGACGACGACGACGACGACGACGACGACGACGAGATGATGATGATGATGATGATGATGAATACTTTTGGTGATGATGCTGTTTTCCTCTGGCAGGGGAAGTACATATAGCTATAGGGTCATTTTACATGATATTTTTAGTGATGATACTAGAAATAAATAGTATTGTGGGCACTGGTAGTGGTGATGATAGTACTGGCTGATAGTGATAATGGCAGCGGCAGTGACCGTAGGAGTGATGGCGTGTGATAGTGGCATAAAACAAAACTGAGGACAAGGTGATATTGCTGTTGTTGCCGTTGAGTAACTTTGGTCTGTCTGGCCGAGCAGACCCATTAACCGCAGGCAAGCAACTGTTCCTGCAGTGAACCAATGTTCCCTTGCGGTAGATAGCGCCTTGCCACAGGAGGTGCAGAGAAGTAAGAGGAGGTGTACTTCCTGGATGGACGCCACATTTGGGTCTCCCCATCCAGTTAACAGGGACACCAAAGCAGGCTCCAGGGAACCCGGCTATCTGGTTATATGGTTACCACCTAACGTTTTAAGCGGTGCCTGAGTAACAGGTAAACATTAGGCTTGTCACTCAGGGTAGAGCCACCTAAAATGAAAACAACTACAAGATTGGGAGATACAGGAAGACGATGGCGGACACTGAAAAAGAATGACAGTGAAAGAGGCAGTATATCGCCTGGTGATATCGTTGATGGCAGTAAGGATTATGGGAAGCAAAGATGTTGTTGTTCCTACTGCTGCTGCTGCTGAAGATAATTATACCTGGTAATGTTAGTAATGGCAGTAGGGACGAAAATGTTTGCGCCTGCAAGGATGATTTTTAGGGCAACAACTGTTGGAGCAATTATAACAAGGATGATATTAATGACAGGCTGGTAGGAAGGGAAAGAGATGATGATGATGATAATGATGATGATGATGATATGGCAGAAACGCAAGTAAAATCAGTCACACGAGTATAACGAGCAAATGTGTCCTTGTTGGTGCTGTTTTTGTTGATCATGACCATAATGATGACGGGAACTGCAGCAAAGGA
>NC_137042.1:25654278-25664278 GCF_032717465.1 Coenobita brevimanus
ACAATATTGGGTGTAGCATTAGTTCCCATTTTCTCCAATAATTCTGTAACATGACAAAATCGATGACTCGAACTGTGAATGACGATAATTATTTTGTCCAGTCACCCTGCTCTCTTGGTCTCATTTCATAATATAACATAAGAGATTGCAAAGGGGTAGACAGTCCGGTTTCTGAGGCCCACCACTCCCCCTACATGCAACTAATGAAGACAAACACCTTCACATGTCACACTCTGGTTGAACTTGGATAATATATTTTCGTTGTCTCCTGCCGATTTTACTTAGCAAAAATAAAAATATATATATATGCGTGGTAAATGGCTTAACAACATTCCCCATACCCCTTCCACGCAATGACAGAACTTGATTAATATTTTCTGGTCCCTTTCATTCAGCCTAGACGATTTTACCCAACTAAGCATAGCACACGATAGAAAATTACCTCTATAACCTTTCACTGCAACGACAGTACTTGAAGATATTATTCCCGCTAACTCCAGACGATTTCACTCAGCACAGGGAAACCGTACACAAAAATTATCTTAATATTCTGCCACTGCCATGGTAGAATTTGAGAATTTTTTTTCTGATCACTTCCTAACGATTTTATTCATCCAAGAGAGGTAAAATAATTATCAGATATACTATACCCTTTCAGTGCAACACTAGGAATTCAAACCATATATTCTCCCTAACCCCAGACAAGTGTACTTAACGAAGATAGTGCATACACATTAAAGGGGTTAAATATATTATCCTCACACTTCCAACGTAATGGGAGAACTTGAGGACATGATTCTGGCTATTTCTTGGTGATTTTATTCATCCAAGAGAAGTAAAGTGAATAAAAATAGCCTCCATATTCTCTAACTTCAATCGTAAAACTAAAAGACTTTATTCTGATTACCTCTAGGGAAAATTTTATTTAGGCACTTTATGGCTCTTGATTATATTCATGCCAAAGAGTCCCTACCATGAAAAGATATTAAACATCTTTATCCCTACCAAGAAAAGATATTAAACACCTCTATTGTAAGTGCCCTTCCCTGAGTTAATAAAACCGAGTGGCAATAGCAAGAACACAATGGAAAAAATGTCAATGATGTTATGGGGTTTAATGAAAGATTTTTTTTTATATATATCTTGCATTCGGAGACCTACCTTTAACATTTATTCGTATTTTTATTAATGATGTTACGGGATATAATGATTTTTTTTTTTTTACATACATCTTTCATTCGGTGTCTTATCTTTAGCATTTAATCGCGCAGTTTCCACACGACTTATTATAAAATCACGGAAGGTCTCAGTACTGAAAGGGTTAATGAAGGCTATAGCACACCCCCTCGTTCCTAAGTCTCTCCAAAGCTGAATAAAATCGTCCGTTTGTGCCAAGAGTTTCCTACATTTGGCGTCACCGAATTTATGGGGCTATTTCCTTCAGTTACAGCGGTCCTTCTACACCTACACCTGGATAAAACCGTCCTGAGTTAACCAGAATAAACTACGAAACAGGTGTTATTACGAAAACACTTCACTACGAGGACGTCTTTTAATTTTTTTTACTTCCAAACTATTTTCTTTGGCCCAAGAGAGACCATTTATCACCAGATTCATGAGTTTTTTTTTCCTTTTACCTTTGCACCTCCTGATGGTTTTATTTACCTTAGAAGGAAAGTCTTGTTTAACAGAACAAAAAAAAGTAGAAAAAAAATAAATAAATCGCCGTTCTGAGGGAGATAAAAATACCCCCAGTACAATAATAATAATAATAATAATAATAGTGGTAGTGATGATAGTAGTAGTAGTAGTAGTTGTTGTAGTTGTAGTAGTAGTAGTAGTAGTTGTTGTTGTAGTAGTAGTAGTAGTAGTTGTTGTTGTAGTAGTAGTTGTAGTAGTAGTAGTAGTAGTAGTAGTAGTAGTAGTAGTAAAATAATAATAATAATAATAATAATAATAATAATAAATTTTCAATGGTAAAAACTGAAACAAACCAAAACTGAAAGTGGCGAAAAATTACAAGATGAGAGCGGATATAATTAAGAAGGATGAAAAATAAAATAAAAATAATGGAGACGTGATATTAATACAGAAGAAGGCTTAATATATTGAGGTTAACTAAAAAAAATAAAGATAAAATTTAATGAAGAAAATAAAAAAGTATAAAGAAGGAGATATTAAATGAAATGAGGGCAGATATGAATACTGATGATGAGAGAGAGAGAGAGAGAGAGAGAGAGAGAGAGAGAGAGAGAGAGAGAGAGTAAAAGAAGCGGGGGAGAACTACGGGAAAGGGAAGGGAGAACAGAGAGGGGGGGGAGGGAGAGAAGGCCTGAGGGAGGGATGGAGGGATGAGGAAAGGGAAAGAGAATCTGGAGGGGAGAAAGGAGAGAAAGCTTTAAGGATCGAGGGGGAGGGATTGGGGGGGGTTGGGAGGAGGAAGGAAAAGGGGGGGTGAGAGAGGGGGGGGCGATGAGAACTGCAGGAGGAGGTGGGGGGAGGGGGAGAAGGCCTGGGGGGGAGATGGAGAGATGGAGGAAAGAGCTGATCCCCGCCATGCGTCACAGAAGCGATTGTGCAAAACCCGTAGACTTGTTCACTTCCCTGGCCAGCTTCCCACCCTCCCAACTCAAGGCCTAACTTTTATAAATCCCCTTCGGCAAATAATTCCAGCTTCCGAAATAGATCCGGCTTTCCCGCCTCTTATATGAACGTGTTATATAATACAACTACATGCAAAAATACGTAGCGGTAAATTTTGACTCGCTTAAGACATTATACAAGAATATATGGTAATTATTAGTCTAAGAATTAATTTTGGATTTTTTACTCAAAGAAAATACTACAAATAACTTATCTGAACGTATAATAACTAAAGGTACATTAAAAAATTAAAATGCGTGAACTGATTCCAATTATTTGGATAAAGTATTTAATCAATATTTTTTTCTTGGAGAATCAAGAGAAATTATTATTGACTATGGTAAGTATAACGTATGGAGGTGGATTATACGGAAGATATATGTAAGAAAAAAAGCATAGAAGACATTTCTGACAGGCACAAGGCAATATTAATCTAAATATAATAACTGGTTAATGAATATTTTCGGACGTCTTAAACGATCACAAAGAAATACCGTATATAATTTACATAATCGTGCAATATAACAGGTATATATGAAAATACATCTACGAATTTTTTTATTTGAATAAATATATTATCGGAGTATAGTTATGACCTAACAATAAACTCAAATCATTGGCGAATTCAGCAAACATAACTGATATGGAAGAACACAAACTCTGTAAAAATTATTAAAGGTGGCTTTTCACTCGTCAAAAGGCAATACATATAAGTAATACTGTTTTTTTTTTTTTTTAATCTTGTAGAGTCGGTTAAGAAGCATAAAAAAAAAAATCATATGAATTAAAGTCAGTGTATAATTATGTAACCATGCATATAGGGTATGTAATTCCAGTTCGCATATGGTAATATATTCAGTATAATTTGTTAGTGAACATTTTTAGAGCCTAACGACTCAATTAATCCAGTTGCTTATCAGAGTTTTCTATTCAAATTTATAAAAATACATGAAAAAAATGCAAGTAGCTCAATATCGACTTGCAAAAGACACTATCTTTTGGAAATATTTATCTAATAAAGGGTGTTGGATGTCTTGTATGATTATTAAAGAAAACAGTACAACCTACTTAAATACAAAAGACACATATAATTCAGGGAGGCCTCACAGAATCAGTAAAAGAAATGATAGAAACAAACATGCAGTGACGAAGAAAAATGTATGACAAAAGAAAAAGTATAATTTTAATTACTATGAGCAAATAATTGGACAGTTAGGAAAGTGTTTCGGAAATGTATAACCACCTGAGTTAATAATAAAAATAATGATATTCCGCACCCCTACTACCTTAACCTGGCAGAGATTTTCAACATGTTGCACTTTAACATTATCTTAGTTCTGGTTTCTTGTTACAGCTCGGCATTTATGAGACGGCAATTTTAGACCAAGACAATGTGGACAGAGCAGAGTATCATATCCACCCCAACCCACATGTTGTACTTATATTATACTCCTGTGAATATACTCTCAGTCGTAATATACTCAACCATCCTTAACTCTTTCGCTGTGTTGTCTATTATATTTCATCCTCGCTACCTCCTGACGATAAAAAGTTGGGTAATCAACACCTATTATGGTGATTAGGGCTCACGCAAGGTATGTGTAACCCCTCCAGAAAAAAAAAAAAAAAAGGGAAAAAACTAACTTAGACCAACTATAATCGTCTATCTCCAACATCAATAAAAAGCCATCCTCCTCGCTGCTACCAGACGATTTTATTAACCTCTTGTGGTGATAGGATTAATCAAGACTATATGTAACACCTTCCTTTCATAAGCCTCCCCTGCCCTGATTAAAATCGTGCAGGTAACGCAGGAATAAAATGCAGAAGACGTGGTTAACTCTTCCTTATTTACCTTAGACCGCCATACCCTCACCCCAATTCCCGTTCTCTCTCTCTCTCTCTCTCTCTCTCTCTCTCTCTCTCTCTCTCTCTCTCTCTCTCTCTCTCTCCCCTGAACCCCTCCATTTTTTCTCTCTTTTCCCATTTTCCCTTATACCCCTCCCTACCTCCTCCCCTTTCTCTCCTTACCTACCCTTTTTCCCTGATCCTTCCCTCTACCCTCCCTCCATCCACCCTCTCACCCTCTACCCCCCTTCCCTTTCTGACCTTCCTCCCCTCCTTTCCTCCTCCCTCCTTCCCCTTCTCCCCTCCTCCCCCCCTACCTCTCTTCCCTCCCTCTTTCCTTCCCTTCCTCCCTCCTGTCTGCTCCTCCCACCCCCTCTCCCATTCTCTTCTCTCTCCCTCCCTTCCACCCATTCCTGCCTTCACTCTTCTTTACCTTCCCTTTCGAATTATTATTCTCTCCTTCATCCATTTCCTCCTTCCTCTCATTCTCTCTGTCCCTCCTCCACCTCCTATCTCTTCTCTTCTACCTTCCCCTTCTCTCCACTTCTCCCCTCCTTCCCTTCCTCACTTATTTTATATCTTCTCTCTCTCTCTATTCCTACCTCCACTTCCCTCCCTTCCACCCGCATTCACTCCTCTGATCATCAATTTCCTACTTCCTATCCTCTCTCTCTCTCTCTCTCTCTCTCTCTCCTCGCCTTTTTACTCTCCATTTTCCTCCCTCTCTCATCTACTCCTCTCATCATCTACTTGCCTCTCTATCCCCCCCACCCCAAGCCTGCCCCGGGAGAGATGGTGTCAGTGCTAATATCGCAGGTAAAGCGAGGTGGCCCGGCGCGCTGACACCACCTGACAACACCACTCTTACACCATTACTGACAACACCACCATACTATTACTGACAATGTGACGTTACTAACAACACCAAGGAAATTACTGACAACAACATGGAAATTACTGACAACAACATGGAAATTACTGACAACAACATGAAAATATTACAGAAAACACCATGGAAATATGACTGGCAACACTGTGGAAATACTACTGACAACACTGTGGAAATGGTACTGAGAACACCATGGAAATACTGACAACACTGTGAAAAAATATTAGTGACAACACCATGATAATATGACTGAATCACGCATGGTACTATTACAAACGACACTATGGTATTATAAATGACAAAACTATGGTAGCACTACTGACATTATGGTACTATTCATGGCAATTTAGCTGACAGCACCATGGTAATATGTAATCATGATAATACTGATCAACTGACAACTAAAGTAATATTTCTCTCTTACTCACTTCACTGATAAAATATTACATAACTATTTCCACCAGTCGATTTTATTCAGCTTCTTACATATTTATCTATTTATTTATTTATTTGAAAAGGAGGAGTTGGTTTTACGATTCCCTAGTTTTTTGCGCCACTAAAGGTCTCCCCAAGGCTGAATAAAATCGTCTGGCGGTGACAAGGATAAATCAGAAAAGCGTTGTCGTAGGGAAGGTGATACGGGAATAAATAAACCAACAATTTCTTAAGGACGAAATACACACCAGCAAATGTCATATAAACTACTGTATTATTATTATTATTATCATTATTATTATTATTATTATCATCATTATTATTAGTGTTACTGCTGCTATTATTATTATTATTATTATTATTATTATTATTGTTATAATTATTATTATTATTATCATTATTATTATTATCACTTAGTATTTAAACAGGCATCAGCAAAATACTAATAATTATGATAAAAATGTTCTCAACAATGCCATCAACATCAATACGGTCACCATTGAAAAATACAGTGCAATATTAATTAACTTCCTGTCCCTTCTTTACTCTCCTCCCCTCAACTCCTCCTCCTCCTCCTCCTCATCATCATCATCATCATCATCATCATCATCATCATCATAAGTATTATCATCAACGCTGTCATCATAATTCCAAAAATAATAATAATAATAATAATGATAATAATAATAATAATAATAATATCAATCTCTGGCTATTACAATCTGCTTAACTCTTCCCTCAAAATCAGTACATTTGTGATTTTTTTCTTCCGCTACTTTACCGTAACTCCCTTTCTTTTTGCCGTTAATTCACTTCATTTTCTTTTCTTATTTTCATTCGCTCATCTCCACCATTCACTCTCTTATCTTTCCCTTGCTCATTCCCACCCTAACATTTATCTTTTCAACTAGCCTACCATCATTTTCACTACAAATGCTTTTCCTTCCTGCGTGTTCTTTGTCATCCTATCTTCTCTTTCTGTGTACTTGAAAATTACAAATCTCTCTCTCTCTCTCTCTCTCTCTCTCTCTCTCTCTCTCTCTCTCAGTGTCTTCTTACATCCCTTACACTTTGTAAACACTGAATAAAATCGTCTGGCCTTAGCTGGGACAGAATACTAGAATTATCCCGCGCTTGGGAGGGTTAAAGGTTCCAGTATTAACACTCCCAGGTTGCCAGGGCCCACTCCCAGCTGAATAAAATCCCCTAATTTCTGCTGGAATAAAAATACTTGAGTTGTCCCCATCACGAGTCAATTTTCCGCTAGGGCTTGAGTATGGCCCTTCAATCCGTTTTCTCTTACTCCTTTCCCTGTTCCTGTCCCCTGATTTCATCCCTTGCTCTTTAAGTGGGCTTTGAATTCTGCTCTTCATGGTTCTCTTTTGAAATCTCTCTCTCTTGCTCTCTACGTACATCTTTCATCCACTTTAATCCTATTCTTCTTTCTCTTTATCCCGATTTCTTTCCTTATGCTCTTTCCGTTTCTCTTCCCGTTCTCTCTCTCTCTCTCTCTCTCTCTCTCTCTCTCACTCACCAGTTTTCTAAGGACATTATTTTCCTATATCCTACATCTTTCTCTCCTTGTTAAATACCCTTTCATATATTTTCCTACCGGTCGTATAATACTATTCCTCCTATGCATTTAATAAATTCTCCTACCTACTTAATTACGATTATTTATTTATTTATCTATTTATTAATTTTGGATCTGGATGGTTGCTACTCAGATAAATTTATTCACCTTCAGGGAAACTTAGAACTGGAGGGGTTAGACATGGTTCACCTCTATTAAGCCCCTGAACACATTTTCTTTCTTTTTTTTTTATGAATAAAATCGTCTTGGAGAAGCATCATCTTGCTGGAGGATTTTTTTTTTTTCAGCAGCCTAGAAACTAATTTATGAACGGCATTGTTAAAGATTCCTGCGGTATTAATTGGTATTGTTATTTTACGAGCAAATATTAGGCCAAGACTACAATTTAATAGCGTTCAGACTACCTACAGTTGAACCACTTTATTCCGATGATGAATTTTCTTTTTATTCTAACTACATCATTTAGCTTCATGTGGATCTCTGGTTAGAAGCTGTCTCCCTTAACCCCATTTGGTCAAAATCTTTTCCATACTAAATATAATCTATCGGTAGTAAATAAAGTCTATCGGAGGTATAAACAAACTATTCTGATTATTAAGCTTTCAAGATTGGATTCTGACCAAATTTTGAAGTGACAACATGAGCCTTTAAGGTACACTATCATTTATAATCGTCAAATGATCATGTTTCATTATTAGGAAAATTTGTAAAAAAAGGGGTAGTATGCAATCGATTATTGACTAAAGTAAAACAAACAAATCAGAAAAAAGTAATTCCCTACAAAATATTTTTAATAACTAAGATTTTTTTATTTTCATAATTAAAAACCTGCTTGTAAGAAAAACCTTTGGCTTAATAATTATGAAAGTCACGTTAAATCAGGAAAAGTGAAAGAAGAACTCGCAAAACTATAGAATCACTTAAACCTTCATGGATGAAGTGATATTAATAGACCAAAAAAGGATTATGTTTTGGAAAAGATGCTCAAATACGCACTTTTTTTTTTTTTAGTTAGATTACATTTTTTCCTGGAGAAAGTCCGTATCCAGGCGCTAAAGGAAGACCGTCAGCCTTCCCTTTGACAATTATCCCCCAGGCCGAGCAACAAGAGACAGCCAACACCAGGTGACGGATATAATTGCCTTCACACGCATCAAAAGAACCCATGGAAAAAATCACTTCACGTTACGTTTATAGTAAATCTGCATGATCATAAGAAAAAAAAAAAAAAGAGGGAGAAAAAAAAGCATTCAGTCATTCACAAATTGCCATTCGTTTGAGGGAGAGAAAGAGGAGGGTGGAGGGGGGTGGAGGATAGTGGCTGGCGGAGAAAAATAAACAATGCCCACAGGTGATAGCAGAAAAAATAACACATTAACCCTAATCCTCGTACTGGCCGCCTATGCCACTATTTTACTTAGCGTTAAATAAAGCTTTATACTATGAGCCTCTTTTTTGGCCTAATGATCTTTACTCCGATTTGCATCAGTTCATTAACATAATTTTTGCATACATCACCACCCGTCCAGCAAATATATACTCTTTTTAAAATATATATTCCGTACCTAGCGGGAAAAATGCAAGATAAATGTGGCACTTATCTGCGTGTTTCCGTGTTCACGCATTTTGAGATAATATGTCAAACCAACGTGTATGTTTAATATGTAGTTATAAATCTGTTATGACTTCTATAGCACGAGTTCACAAAATTACTTCAGAACAGAGAGTGATCCTTGTTAACTGAATATGTACGATGTTTTTATTTATTTTATTTATTTATCTATATATACATGATCTAGCCTCTTCCGTACGAATTTTTAGTGAGCACAGGAAAGATCTTTGGAAGAGAAATGGTTGATAAAGGCAATACTTAATCAATCCAGTTTGAAAGGGTCTCAGGAAGTGAAAACAACTGCGCGGAGTCAAAATATAACAAATAAATAAATAAATAATAATAATAATAATAAAAATAAAAATACATCGTGTGAAGGCTTGTACTTTACATGTTTAACTGGTAAGGAAAAAATAAATACATAAAAATAAAAATAAATAAATAGGTAAATACATAAATTAATAAAATCCTCGAAGCTGCAGGTAAGCCCAGTTATATGCAATCTTAAAACCACGACAGGCAAAAGATCTATTGGAAAAGTTCAGCCCCTTCAATCAGATGACCGAATTTTTAACTCTCTCTCTCTCTCTCTCTCTCTCTCTCTCTCTCTCTCTCTCTCTCTACAAATGCCTCTGTTCATCTTAGGATTAACTTTCTGACCTGGACGGGTTAAAAATAGGCTTCAATAACTTTTCTACTGAGGGAAAAATTTCGAAACTGAATAAAACACCTTGACGTTGGCTTGAACAAATTGAAAAAAATGTCTTCAGTACGAGGGATCTTTTTATTTTCTGTTGAGTAAAATTATGTCAGCAGCAGGAATGAAACAAAACGAAAAAATGGATTCTAGTACAGAAATTATTTTGAGGCAGCAACAACAATATATATAACAACATCGTGCAAAAGAACTGAATGGAAATTTCTTCTAACCTCGTCTCTGTGATAAGTATACCCCTGAGCTGAATGAAAAAATATGGTA
>NC_137042.1:25666778-25781778 GCF_032717465.1 Coenobita brevimanus
GGTGAAGAGCGGTGAGTGTTTTCTTTCACTTCCTTTCTACATAATTAAAATGTATCTAAATATGTCCAATAATCCGTTCACAGACTCACACTTTCCGTTTTTTGTTTTTTTTAATGGCGGGTAAACAATACGTAAAAACAGAACTCTGAAATGAAGAACGAACAGTAAGTTAAAACAAAATGTCCCAAGACTCGTCAACAAAACCTAGCATGTAATTTTGTAAAGAAACCTGTCCCATCAAAAACAAATCTAACTTAGAAAAAAATTGTCTTCATAATAAAGTACGCAATATTGTTCGTCTACTAAGCATTGTGCCAAAATATTGCACCATATATCCCAGTTTCCGTCTTTAGAATCTTAGACGTGAAGATTGTGTGGAAATTTAACCCTATGTACCGATAAAAACCGGGGGAAAAAAACGCTCCATCACAAATTTTGGGGTATTAAGTAAAAGTCTGTCACATATTTTGTCGACATTTTTCTAGCATGGATAGCAAATGTCTGCGACGAATGTAACCCAAAGAAGGTATAAGAAATCGGGAAATCAAGGAAATGACTCAATCATGAATGCCCGGACAGTCAAGTCCAGCAGTCTATCACATAATTCATTTTCACATATATTTTGGTTATTTTTTAAAAGACATTTAACCTAACCCCAATAGCCCAAGGTCGACTTTTTTGCATTTTTAAGCATACTCTCTCTCCAGATAATTTTATTCAACGTGGGGTAGATCGTTCACCGTAAATGTTGCTAATGCATCTCATATAAAACCACTCGAGTTTGAAAAGTATCTCATGAGCTCAATAAAAACGTGTTGCAGCATTAAGAATGTGTTAAAAAATACTTCATCGGCTAAGGGAGTAACATCGATAAAACAGCGCAAAGCAAATAAATTAAGAGTATATACACAATGAGAGGCCACATAATGTCACAATGACCACTAATATTATATAACCATTTAACCCTGAAGTGACGTCTTTTTCATTTTAATCGGGCTACCTTCGGACAGTATCTCAGTTTAGGAGGGAATTCTAGAGGAAAATGAGATAAAGAAGCCTATACCTAACCCCTCGTGTTTGAATAGTCCCGCCAGTGGTGAATAATATAATCGCACGGAGGTGGTAAAAATAAAACTAAAAAAAAAGTTATTCGACTATGAGAGTTAACATGGGCATATATATTCCCAGTGCATATCCTCTTAGGCTGAGGGTCCTACTTTAAGTGACTTGGAGATTCCTAACACTTCTTCCTTTGCGATTTAAGCTGCTCATTACACCCCAACACTCTCTTGCATATTAGTGATGCAAATTACGTTGACATTAAAACAATATAAGGAAATACAAGAGAATGTTAAGGTTTCATATGCAAAATAAATCGCAGAGGATGGGTTGCTGCGAAGGCTCCTTGTCCAATCAGAATATGGACCTTGGATTCTCACATTTGCAGTCCATTCCCTGTCCTGCCTATAATATCCGTTTTTGTAGGAATGACTAGGAAAACAGTGAGAAAAATCTTCCCATGGCTTCCGGTCTTCCTGTAAACAAAATAAATAGATTCAAATAAATAACTAAATAAAATAACAGCTACAAGAGGGAAATTTACCGTACGCTACTTAGTGAATCTCAATAACGACCAAGGAAATTAATGTACAATTCTTCTACCTTGTTTTATCAGTCTACTTTGACCTATGAAAGTAAGGTACACAAACCTTCCCATGTCTCTTGTTCTCACTTCCAAAATAATTCTAGTTACAAGAGGGAGAGTTATCTTTAAACTGCTTTGAAAATCACAGAGGTTTTGGTCAAAGAAAGACGAGTGCAGGATCTTCCCATAGTCTTAAGTCATAAAACAAGTCTTGGGGAGTTTTATCACATTTTTCCCTGTAAATCAACGAAACAGGATTGTGCAAGCCTTCCAATGCCTCTTTTACGTACATTAAAAAAAAAAAAAGTTCCGAGAAAAGTTCTTGTCAGGAACGAAGCGGGCAGAATCTTCCATACCTCTTGCTTCTCCTGCACAAAACAAATCCTAGTTACGAAAGAAGTAATCGTAGGCTACTTTGTGAACCTCGATTCTGTCCGGTCGATCCTTCGCACCCCAGCACCGGCCGACTCACCTCATTATATCGCTGCAAGACGTCGGGGATCAAGCAAGATCGCAACGGATACGTGTCAGCTAAGGTTCCGTAAAATCAGCGTCTGTTTTTACCTCACAGGCCAGTATTCTCGTCGCCCTAACATCTTTCCCTGAGTGGTTTATTTTGTTTATTACACCTTATTAACCTCTTCTGCGTTACATAAATATAATATCGCCATACTCTGCATACATAACGTACAAAACGATATAACCCAGCCGTATCCAAAAATAAATCGGTAAGGAAGAGGTGGTAGGGAGCTTCCTTAATCGCCCATAATACGAACCACAGTCACAGAATAAGGACGGCGTATTACTTGCCTCCCTCTGACTCCTTCAATGTAATGGCATCTATAATATTTTCAAGTTAGTGATATTAGGAGAAATGTCTGTGGCGAAAGGGGTAACGAAAGATTTAACTGATCTCTCCGGTTCGAAAAGTCCCTTCAAGACAGAATAAAATCGTCCTGAGATGGCTGGAGGAACGGATATGAAGCATTTAGGTGTTTCGATGTTACGGCGACACCTCCTACCCACCTACAGATTTAATAAATGCACCTTGGTATCCTCTTGGGTGTTACAAATGCAAACTACTCGTGTGTTAGTGTTAAAAACGCTAAAAGTAACACACGAGAGAACACAGAGCTTAATATGAAGGATAAATAAACCCCTGAGGTGCTACAGTGTTTCTTATGCTAACGAGATATAGACACTATGGACCGTCTTGTTCTTGGCTTAAAAATCACCTTAACATTTCTCTCTCTTTGCAAACTTCACTGCATATGAAACATCGGTAGTCTCTTGGATGTTATTTAGATCTCTTTCAACACCAACCAAGACTCCATTAAGAACATACAAGAAAAAAAACTCAGTGGGACAAATGCAGAAATCAACTGCTAACGAAGAGTTGCTAAGTAGTTTCGTAATCCCTCGATGATGGGATGGAGAAAGAAAGGAAGGAATTTGAGAAAAGTGTATGATGTGGTTATACAAGGACGGGAAAACGGTAAAATAGAATGGCAGGGAAGGCTAAGGAAGTGAATAAGATTTGAACAAGAATCAGTGTAGAATAAGAGATACGATGCATAAATTTCCGTGACAGAAAAAAAAAAGTTTAAAAAGTCACAGGAAGAGTGAGTGAGATGAACCCTATCAGCTAGATAATTTGTTCACTTTTAATCATATTTTTACTAGGCCCTCTTATTCCAGTCTAATAGTGAGGGGATTAATGAAGGCTGTATCTAAGGCCTCAGGTTCAAAGAGAATCCCCTAAGGCAGACAAAATCACCTGGTTATAGCGCCAATGAAACAGAAAACTCGGGCTGAAGGGGTTAATGTTCTAAAAAGGAGCAAAGGAATGAAATAACTGAGAAATTCGATGAATGGGAAAAGCCCAAGACGGGAAAAACAGGTGAATAGTTTAAGAAATGTAAAACGGGGGAAGAAAAATGCATAAACTTGATATTAGGAAAGGCAGCGGAAGCTTAACCCCTTAGATATGAGGTCTCTATTAAGCTAAACAAAATCATCTAGCAGTAACAAAAATTCGATCTATCCATCTATCAGTAAGATTTCAAGAGGGAGAAAGTATATTGTGTCTAACCTCTTCACTGCCACAGCTCTCTCCAAATCCAAATAAAACCGCTTGGTGGCATAAAGCATAAAATGTACAAGAGATCACAGAACCGAAGACACAAGACAGCAGTGTAATGAAATATATATATATAGAAAATGAGAGAGAGAGAGAGAGAGAGAGAGAGAGAGAGAGAGAGAGAGAGAGAGAGAGAGAGGTAACACCTTGACAGAATGATTGACTTTGTTTCCTGTCTGATTCAGAAAGCAACTTATCGCTTTCAACAACAATAATAACATTTATATTACTTCACAATTATTCCTCTGTCCATCATACCCCTGCATTTTCTGTTATCAATTTTCTCCTTCGTATCATTAACTATCTTTGTCTTCTTTTTCGCACCTCCCTCTCTCTCTCTCTCTCTCTCTCTCTCTCTCTCTCTCTCTCTCTCTCTCTCAACAGTTCATCTAGAGTTCGCTAACTGTTCCCATTCTTAATCTTTCCTAGATCCAAAATAGTACATTCAACTATCGGTATGTCAATTTATATTTTCCTTTTCCTTCTTTTATGAATTTCTCTTCCTGTCATCGAACTTCATCATAAATATTTTTCCCTATGTTTCTCTCCTTGGCATTCGACCATCCACTTACTATTTACTTGTTAACCTTTCTTACCATCCGGGTGTTTTCTCTAACTTACCTTATTCTTGCTTTGCCTTCTTCACTTTTCTCGTCTGTTATTCTTAGTTTTTTATATTTATATTCTTCGATTTTCCTTTTCCTACTCTGAATTTCCATTTCCTACACAAATGACTATTATTCGTTCATCGTGACTACACTACTGGCTATTTACTCCTTTATCATGTGTACTGTAGACTATTATTCGTTTATAACAGCTACACATCAGTCGACTATTCGTTCCCATGGCAACAATTTAGACTATCATTCGACTATCATTTGTTTATCAAGCCTGGACAACAGACCATTATTCGTTTGTTATGTGTTTTTCCCATGTATTATTCTCAGTCTTTCCCTAACTACACCACAAAACGTTTCTCCTGTTTCTCCAATTGTTTTTACATGACTACACTACAGACTGTTATTAACTATGTCTTTTTTATATTATCTAACATTTTCGCCTCTTTCTTTAATGGCAGACAGGATACTTTTTTGTATGGAAACCCTATAGAATTCTTATAATATTTTTTTTATTTCATGCACGTTTGAATCCATCTCCTATAATTGTACTGGAATCATGTTTTATTTGTTCAGTATTTGTTTTTGTTACAAGCTGTATCCTCATCCATTTGTCCTAGTGCTGAAATGATGTTCTTATTTTCTCATTGCGCCATCAGGATTCATTTGTGCAAAATATGTTTCCTTTTCCATTTGTCCTATGGCTCTTGTGGTCCTTTTATTTTTTTCAGTGAGTGTTTTTTATCCCAAGCATCATTCTCGTCCACTCCTTCTTTAGCTTTAATCATGCTTTTATTTTTCCACTGCGTATTTTTATTCCCTGTATTTTTCTCTCCTCTTCCCAACCGCGACACAAAACTTTCTTTCCCTCGTCACCACGACCACCTTCCTTCCTCCTGGGACCCCACGACACGGGAAGGAAAGGCTCAAACTCTCACAGCTACTTCAACCCTTCCTGCCTCTTTCCCTCTCTCTCTCTCTTTCTCTATTACTTTATCTCTTCTCTGCCAGTTATTTAAAACTTACTTGCTCCTTTCTCTCTAGCTTTCTCTCTCTTCCCCTTCCCTTTTCTCCCAATTACGTCATTCTTATTTATTTCTCTTCCTTTTCTAGTTTTTTTCTCCTCCTCTCACTTTCCTTCATCTGTCTCAATTCCTCCATACCTCTTCATCCACCTGTCTTTATCTCTTCTCCCAATTTCTTTATCCCTATCTACTTTTCTTTCTCTCGATGTTTAACTTATCGTTCTCAATTATGATTATTTCCTTCACGGCAAGTCCAAGTTTGCGTAAGACTTTTATCTAAGACGGTAAACTCTTCAGATCTGCGTAATATGAAATGTTTCTTAGATGGCAAGTTCTTCACACTTCCGTAAGATGAGAATTTCTTAGACGGTATACTCATCAGACTTTCGTAAGATGGTTGCTTCTTAAACAGTAAATTCTTAAAGTTTGCGTTAACTTCTTCAATGCGATAATCATGCTTAGTTACTGTATTCCTACTATATCCAGACGATTTATTCAGTAGTTGGAAGACCAAAACAGCTAAATTTTCTAAAAACGGCCTTTTTAACGCTTTCACGACGATAGTAGCACATCATTCTGGTTAATGACCGACGATTTTATTCATCAATCATTCATTCGTCATCCTACCTCTTTTTCCCACTTCACTTAGCAGATGTAATCTCAGTCACAGGGTTTAGATGAAGGCTCCTTAGCACCTCTTCCTTACCTGTTTATTCCTGCAAATATCACGTTGATATTCCCTTGTATTTATTTCTCTACAATTCTTTTTCCTAATTCTTTGTCTTAACATTTCTCCTAATTCTTTTACTATAAAATTTGTGCATTCGCTCTTTCTTAACTTTCTTAATCCTTCCTTAATGTATTACATTTCCATTATACTTCATTTACGAACATCTTTCTGTATTCTCTGTTTCCCCTGTTTCTTCCCTTCTTTAAGCTATTATATTTTCTTTACCTCTTACTACAAAGTCTATGCATTTCCTCTTCCCACTGCCTCTTCCCCTCCTTAAAGTATTATATTTTCTTCGTGCTGTCTTACTCTCTCCCTCTCATGCTAACAATTACATTATTTACTCCCCTCTTCCCTTCACTGCTCTTATTTTGTATGCAACATTGTTACTTCTTGTTCAGCTGCATTGCAAGTTCATACACAAATGCATAATGACTCCCTATTTATTTTCCCTTTTATCTATAATTTATTGGTTATCTTGGCGCGTAATTTTCTTATCTTTATTTCAGCTTACAATTAGGTTCATATACGGGTACGTAATTACTGCAGATTATTTCCTTACATCTAAAAATTAATTAGTTGTCTTGGCATGCGATCTTATTTCAGCTTAAATTTAGGTTCATAAACAGACATATTAACAGCATATTCTTTCCTTAAATGTATAATCTCTTCCCCTTTATAATAATCAACGATCATCCTCATGCAGCTTTCCTCACCCCTGCCTCTCATTGCTTCCCCGCCCTCTTCATATCGTTTAGCATATTCCACTCACACTGCATAATAAGTTGTATCAATGACCCCTTCAGCCCAAGGACACACTGTACATTTCCTTCTTCTTACCCATCGCCTATTATATTAATCCCAGGAGAGACGTACGATACTACAATATCTGATGATGGCTATGTCTAACCTCTACTATAATAATATATATATATATATATATATATATATATATATATATATATATATATATATATATATATCATTCTCAGCAAAATATAATCGCCTGGAAACAGCAAGACGTCCTCGTGCAGAAGTTAAGAATAATAATAATAACACTGAACCACTCTCTCCAGCCCTTCTTCTCGCCCCTTCTCCATACTTCAATTCTTCACATCCTCATCTGTTTCTTAAGTGGTCTTACAACACGTCTGGCGTCTTGTTAAACTTGTACTATCCCCCTCTTATTTTAACTTGGTCCATTTCTTTTTTTCTTTGGCAGCTTATTTCATGTTGCTGAATGGCAGAAAAAGACAATACTAAGGCTTTACACGATCTCCATGGCACGCCTTTGTGACTGGCTTCATACCTTAGTGCTATGTAGTGTTACAATTCAACATTCAAATTGAAGAGAACTGAATTTTAAGCCATGGTAAAGTAAAATGAGTACAGTAGCTGAGTATCTACATATTCATAAATCACAGACTTTACTCTTAAGTTTCCTAGATATTCCAATAATTAAAATTGATGATAATGTCGATGAAAACAATGATTAGTTAAGGAATATAAGAATTCAATACGCCATCGGAGTAAGAAGGCTGACAAACCGTTTACATATCATGCAGTTCCTTTAGTCACCATACCAACTAACTAACTAAATAAATAAATAAATACAGGAAAAAGTCTATATTTAATCCATTTACATCATTATCGTCCCCATCATCGATTTCATCTTTAACCCTTCGCCGCCATGGACGCAAAGGGTATATTATTCAGGCTACATCCAGACCATTTTATTCAGCTGGGGTTCAGAAGTTAATCGAGATCATTTACAACCCTCTGACTACTAGCACTCCCCTCAGCTGAATAAAATCGTCTTGTGGTGGGCAGGGTAAAAGCTAGTGCGTCCATAGAAGTAGAAACGATGAAAATTTTCGCTGCGATTTTAACCTCTTCAGTCCGTATGAGATTCTATTTAACCTACTCTTCCTGCTACCAGACGATATTAATCAGCTTGGGAATCGCCTCTCGTAATGAAGGGTTTATAGAGACGAACCCACCCAGTCTCTAAAAATATATCGTAAGTGAAAAAAATCGTAAGACTATGGCAAGAGTAGGACGAGAAAAAAAAAGGGGCGTCCCCGATCTCAGTGGGTTAACTTCCGCCTTGTTCCTACATCTCTTCCGCCGTCTCTCCCCTTCAGTTTACCTTTAGAGCACGCATTAACTAAGCTCCCTTCCCCTTCTCAACATCTACCTCGGCCGGTTTAAGAATATATATACTATTTCTTATTCAGGTGTCAGTGCGGGGTTAGTTTAATTCCGTTTTTAAGAGTGCAAATTCTTCCCATGCATGATATAATACAGAGTTCCTTCTTACCTCCTTGTACAATATTTTTTATGCATTCCGAATTACTGGGTTCTTTGTCAACTCGTCTTCTAAAGAATTTGCCAAGTAACTTCAATTATATCACAGGAAATAAGTGTCAATCTTATTCAGGCGTCTGCTGCCTTTGAAAACCATAACAGATACAGCAATATGATGGGTAATAATACTGTAAATTGACTTTAGTTGTGTAAATCAGCTGAAATCACTCTCTCTCTCTCTCTCTCTCTCTCTCTCTCTCTCTCTCTCTCTCTCTTCACACACACACATACACACCTCATTCACTTTGCTTTTCGCGCTTCACTCCTCTCACTCTTCCCACAAAACCATGCATTCCCTTCCCACAACTCAAGTCTCCCTCGCTCTCCATTCTTTTCTCTCTCTCATTCCCTTCCTACATCTCTCTCTCTCTCTCTCTCTCTCTCTCTCTCTCTCTCTCTCTCTCCTCCATAAACAGTTCATGACGAGTCCTCCGTGTTCCCCTCCCTCTGGACATTAATTCTATCTAATATCCTACCCTTCCCACCACCCTCATTCCTACACACGCACACACATACACACGCACACAGAAGCACCTCCACACACACACACACACACACACACACACACACACACACACACACACACACACACACACACACATATGGGTACATACATAGATAGAGACAAACTGAGACACAGACATATATATAAACAGAGACAGACAGGTAGACAGACAGACAGACAGACAGACAGACGAATACCAGATGACGGACAGACAAATAGAAACACACAACTCTCTCTCTCTCTCTCTCTCTCTCTCTCTCTCTCTCTTTCCATCATCTTCCCCTTCGCCCTGCACTCCCTCAGCCTCACATTCAATTACGAGGGGCTTTTATTTAACACCAAGGGGAAGGAAGGAAGGAAGGAAGATTGACCCAGTGACGATCCCACAAGTGACCTGAGAAGAGGATTAGGTGAAGGAAGAGATTAGGTCATGGATCCTAGTGGTCCTGGGAGGCTCTTTAACGCCTCTTCCTTAGTGATTAATTTAATACTAACGTGAAGGTTGGAAGTTACACCCAGAAGTGCAACTAAGCATCTCCGTGTAATCTCCACTGATGCAATAGTTTTCAAGGAGAAGACTAGGACTTGAACAAAAACTGACTCTGTATTAATGACTCTACAGCAGTCAACAAGAAGATATCAATCCCTTATTATTTTTATTATTATTGTTATTATTATTATCATTATTATTATTATTGTTATTATTATTATAAACAACTCCTGAGACACTTTACTAGTTAACTAAAGCAAGATATTTCACCCACGGCCAAGTTAAGAAAACTTTGGACCCATTTTCTTTAGCTCCACCTCCCTTATTAACGCATTATTATTATTATTATTATTATTATTATTATTATTATTATTATTATTATTATTATCATCATCATCATCATCATCATCACCGTGCCACTCTTAATTCCCACTTAAGACATGCAGCAAGGTGGGATCCAGACAAAAGGGGAAGAGAAAGTAACAAAATTAGGAGCCCCATCATACAGCCTATCTAATAAACTGAACCACTACATTTATTGAGGTCCCGTTCAAGCTTTCAAAGCTCTGGCCTCACTTCACACACTTAGCCATTACAAAATATTTCTTCCATGGCTACAATTACCGAAATTATCCTCGGAAAAAATAGCAGCATACATCATGACAGTACTAACAGGCTGTCTCAGGCTGAATAAAGTCGTCTGGCAGATGCAAGACGAAAATTAAAACGACATACTTAGACTGAAGGGCTTAAGCACATCGCCATCTTCCACAACAAAAAACAAAACAATTTATCCTCCCCCTTTCCAAGTAAAAACACAAGACAAAACAAAAAGACAAAGGCAAAAACAAAATTGGTATTGGTCGTCTGAGCGGGTGTAACTCTTTCATGACCCTCTAAACCTTTCAAGGGTAAGTCTGGGCCCGGAAGTCGTCTCTTGCCCTACCTATTTTTCTCTTCGCCCTGAAAATCTGACAGGAAGAATTCTGATCCTTGCTTTTTCTTCGGTAGATGTCTTGGATTTTATTTTTTGTCTCGTCTATACACGGCATTCTGTTGATTTGATTAAACCTCTCTCTCTCTCTCTCTCTCTCTCTCTCTCAAACTACCCTTCTCTACAGCTTCCTCCAAGTCTCATATACACACACACAAACAATTCTTTCTTTTACCTTCTATTCTTTCCTCTACCCTCACCTCCCCAGGAAGAGACTTCATTCTCTGCAGCCCCAACCGTGACTTCCCCTCCCCTCCTCTCCTCTCCCCTATTCTCTCTTATCCTCCTATCCTCTCCCCGGTCCTCATCTCCCTACCTTCCATTCACCTCCCCTCCCCTCTACTTCCCAAACAAGAGATTTCTTTCCCAGACTCCCCTCCCCTTCTTCCCCCTCCAAGCATGATACTCCCTCTCTTATCACTCTCTTTCTCTCCCCTTCCTACCAGGAGATCTACTCCCCTACCCTTCTCTTACCGTCACCTCTCTACCCCTCCCCTCCACTCCCCCCTTCCACTCTTGCTCTCACCTCTTCTCTCCTCTCCTCTCTTCCCCTTCCCTTCCCACCAACAGATTTTCTCCCCGTCTCTCCCCTCCCCTCTTCTCCCTCTCCCCAAGCTGTCTCCGGCTGACGCCCCGGTAAGCCTGCCATGAAATGTGTCAGTCGAGATGGCCAACACCGACCTGCAAGTCCCGTCCTCTCGCCCTCCGATACCCAAAAATCTCTCTCTCCACTTTTTGCATTTTCTTTTTTTTTTTTTTCCCTCGGCCCCGTGTTCCTTTTTCCGGATTGAATTAATTGTTTTTCCCCGTGCGTGACTTTCCGTTTTTCTTGATGGTGCAAACAGTGATCAATGGGGTGGAGGAGGGCGCTTGATGCCACTACTGTCTGAGAGCTGCAGTCACTCACCCGCCTCCACTTGTCGCACCAGGAGCATCACCCTCTCCTTCACACACGCACACACACGCACGCAAGCACAAGCACACGAACATTCACACGCACACACACACGCACGCAAGCACAAGCACACGAACGCACACACATATTCATAGAGATAAATACAGACAAAATTAAAGTACCAATTATTTAATTTAAAAAATATATATATATATATATATATATATATATATATATAATGTGTGTGTGTGTGTGTGTGTGTGTAGTAATCACCTGAAGTAAACAAGAATGTAATATATAAAATGTCGCCATAATACTCAAGGGGAAAGATATAGCCAATCTGCATAATAACTCGCTAAGGAGGAGGCACCAGAAAACCCCACAAGCCACGGGAGCAGGGACCGAAATCTCTCAGTTTAGGATTTCTTGCACACCTTCCGTAACTATTTATTTCGCAAATATTTCCATATTATACTTTTATATGCTCTATATGCTTTTTATATGCCAACAGTGACACAAAAAGTAAGCCACGATAATAAAATAGCTCACACAGTAACAAACTGCTGAGGACGTAGTGCTGGGAAGCCTCCGTTGCCGACAATGAACCGGAACTACATCTTCCTCAAAATAAGACAAGAGGACATTCCCATAGGAAGGAGGGGGTGCTTATTGTACGAACAGCAGCATTCTTGTCTTACTCTGCCACTGAGTTATGTGAAATAAGATGTAAAATGACGAAAATAAGGGTCAAATTAGGGTAATATGGGCTTAGTATAAACAGTTTCCTTTGCTGAGGAATATGTGCTAAAAAGTCTGGCAAGATCACGAGAATACACAATTCTCTGAGGGAGAGGCGTTAGGAATCCTCGTCAACTCGGGAATACAAGGCTTCGTCAAAACAAGACAAGAGGACACTTCCATAGGGTGGTGACAGGCGACGGTGAGGGTGGTGGTGCCTGTATGATGTAAAGCTCGGGTTCTGCACCATGTATCTGTCACCAACGCCGGAACATGCACACTCACACTCACAACATTTCCTTTTTTTCTACATTTCCTTTGGCACAGTCAACATATTTCCCCTCTCCGTACACAGCAGGTGCATTTTTTGGTACATTTCCTTATTCCACATACCCAGAACACAAATTCTTTTATCTGTGCAACCGAAAAGTTTCCTCTATCCATACATAGTCCAGCCGGCACGTTCCCAAACATCCATTTGTTGGTTATATGGCTACCACCCAGCTTATTCAATGGTGTCCTGGAGTGCAAGAAATCACTGGGCTTGTCACTCAATGCAGAGCTGACAGAAGGTAACACTACATCGAGTGAGTGCATGATGGAAGCCCACACCTACCACGCAGGGCTACAAGAAACCTCATTTCTTCCTTCAATTTCAGAATTTCTTAAGTTTTACCAGAGCTGGACTATCTTAACGTTTTCCTGCATGATATACAGAAATAAGTCATCTCAGTGATGAGGTGAAGCTTGTCTCCTCACTGGGGTACAGACTGTTTCAGTTTTGGAGTAAGTTCTGCAAAGCGAATCACAGAGACTTCACATAATTATGATCTCCGAACATTACAAGCGCTTGGCCATTAAAAACCATCTCGTTAACCCGTCCATCGCTATTGACGCACTTTGATATTTTATTCTGGCCTACGCTGCACGGCTTTGTTTATCCGAATGAAACCCTTAGCTGTCAAAGGCCCGCAGATGAATTCACTAAAAATTACATAATGATCCATTGACCGGGCACAACACTTTTGCTACGATAACGGACTAAATCAGAATAAATATTAGCATGTAATGATGGTTCGAAGTTTGGACTGTCTCAAAATTCGAGTTATCTGAGGATGTAAAGCGACGGAATATTGTCTAGGGGCAAACGTTTTCTTATAACACGATCCAAACGTAAATATGTGACAGATTGTGGACTGGCTGGTATAAATAAAAGAGTAAATCGATAAGAATCATGTATTCATCTGGCGTTATGTTTGTCCCCTTTTACAAGATGTCCTTTTTACGGCTTACTTAACGCAGCTACGAGGCAGAATAAGACAATGCTACGGCTCTACATCCTTTCCCTAGCAGTTCTTCGTGGTAAGCACCATATTCAAGTGGTACTCCATTGTTACCTCTCAGCATTCAAGGTGGAGGTGCGACAGTTTTAGATCAAGTTATAGTGGGCACAGCACAGTACATTAGTCTCCTACGGTACATATAATACTGATGATCAAGTACTGGCAAGGAGTAATATACATAACGACATGAGGAGCAGCATGTTAAAAAAAAAAAAAAAAATCCTGCTTGTTCACTTAAAATTTGCTTTGGACGTTTCGAAGGCAACTGCTTCCCTCTTCAACAGTAAAAGTACAGTAGAGTGTTGGGCCTTACCCCTTCAATCCGATGACGTACTTCGTTTATTCTTGCTACCTTTTGACTAATTTATTCAACTTTAGACCCCTCGCGCTGAGGGGGTTAATGAAGGCAAGAGCTACAGTCCTAGGGTTCATAAAGTCTCTCCTGAGCAAAATAAAGAAAAAAAATAGGAAAACAGGAAGAATAAAAGACAAAGTAAGTAATCGGAGAGAATATGCATAGACAACACACTGGCATTGTTTCTCTCTTTTCTTCACTCTTATTACCATCAGACGATTTTAACCCATTCACTACGACGGTGTACATTTTTTTTTTATATTCTTGCTCTCTACAAACGACTTTACTCGGCTTGGGAGATTCATATCGGTCTGGAGGGGTTACATGTCGCTTTCCCTAACACCTTTACTTCAAGCCAGAGATCATTCCTAAAACTTAAGTATAATCGTCCGTCGGTAGCAAGAATGAATCACAAATGCGTCATCGTAGCGAAGGAACTAAACCCCTTCAATCCCGGCGACGTACTTTTTTTCATTTCATTCGGGTTATCTCCAGACGATTTTTATTCAGTCTTCGATAGCCTTTTTTTTTTTCAAGCAGGAGAGGTTGACAAAGCCTCCCTTTACCCCTTCAAAGCATGAGATCAAGCTGAATAAAATCGTCTGGAGGTGGCAAGAATAACCTAATATGAAGTCATCGAAATTCAATGGTTCATCGTAAATAAATTAAAAGATAAATAATAAAAATTGATAAAAATAAAGAGCCTGTATATTTAGCCAGCATTTTTCCCGTTCCTCCTCGTCCACTAAATATCCCTTCCCGATTTTTCTCGACACGAACACAATATTATTACATTTTAAGCATGACCCTTTATGAAATTATATCCTGGAAATAAGAAAATAAAATGGGGTCCCGAGGTGGCTAACTCCCATTATCAAAAACTGAAAAATGGGAAAATAAAATAAAAAGAGGACCTCGTAGGGAAGTTACATTACCGCTCTCTCTCTCTCTCTCTCTCTCTCTCTCTCTCTCTGTGTGTGTGTGTGTGTGTGTGTGTGTGTGTGTGTGTGTGTGTGTGTGTGTGTGTGTGTGTGTGTGTGTGTGTGTTTAATTCTTTAATCATTTCACTAATTCGAAAATTTTTAAGCTGAATAAAATTGTTGTAGCTAGGGCCATATTCCAAGTAAACCTCTTCCTTAGCGATTTATTTCGCATTTTTCACCTACATATTCTCCTGCAAGCTTTTCATATCTCTTTCATCTCGTCATATCTGTATCAATAACACACATATGGATATAGAGGGGTAATGTGAGGAACAAATCGCCAAGGAAGAGGCGTCACGATGTTTCCTAGGTCACTCAGAATATACTACCCATAAAAATAAAACAGACGTCCTCGTAATAAAGGGGTTAATAATGGCTCGCCTATTATTTTTCCCAGGATGACCTAAATATCAGTGCTTACCTTTGACACGAACTGCTTATTTAATGGCGATTACAGTAGTACGGCCCTTTTTTTATTATTATTTTTTTCCTTTATTTTTTTTCACACGCAGTCACTCCCGTATACACACACTTCATTAAGAGATTGCTTCTTTATCCTATATATTAATTTTTATATATTTTTTCGCTTTTCCCTGAGATATACAACTTTTTTTTGGATTTTCATAATGTTTTCTGAGGGATTAAAAAATGAAGTTACTGCCCTACATTTTTGTTTATTCAGAAAACACAGATCAAACCCATATACCTCACTCAATTTTTTCGATAATATTTTTGTATGTCCATGATATTTTCCGGAATGGTATAAATATATTGCTTTCCATTTCTTTACCTAGACTATATAGATTATACACACCAAGCTGATATACCGCATATAATTTTTTCCTGATAATACTGTTTTAAGTTTCCACAATGGTTTCAAGAGTCATATAAATTTACTAGTCTATATTTCTTTACTCACAACCATACAGATCATACAGTCCAATTTGATATACAAGAGTCTGATATAAATTTACTGTTCTATAGGTTTCTAATATACCTGGATCTTTTTTAAATTCACAGTTCAATAGTTCTTTAATATACTCGAGTCTTATATAAACTTACATTTCTATATTTCTTTACTCACACCATATGATTCCTGCATAAATTCACCACTCTATACTTCTCTAATATACCTGAGTCCTGTGTAAATTTACTGTTCTCTATTGCTTTAATATACTTGGGTTTTATATTAATTTACTGCAGTCTAAGAATCTCTCAGTAGAAGAATTAAGAAATGAACCATACTCCCCAGTCAACCCCTCAATGTTCCTCTCTATACCTTCACTATATTGACGGTTGTTATGGTAAGCAATAACTCTAATAACTCTAATGTTTACGATAAGCCTTTCACAACGAATATGTCTTCTCATTTTACTCTCACTGTCTCCATATGTTTTTATTCGACGATTTTATTGACCTCTAGTAGTAAAGGATATTAAACCTACATATGTAAGTATTCCAAACCAAGAAGTAAGGTCAGTAAAATGTCTGGGAGCAGTAACAATAACGCAATAAAGATGCCAACATAGTGATCGGTGCAGAAGTTAATATTTCGATATATTTTTTCATGCTGGGGTAGGTCGGGAAAAAGTTATTTAGTAAAATAAATAACGCAATTTTAGCACATCCCACCAGTGTAATGTTGGCCAATGAAGAACTATTTCCAAAAATACCGTTCGTTACCATTAAACTTTTCAGCACACGTCATTTGTGAGAGCTGTTGCTTCGTAGTAAATCACTTGTTTGTTAATGGGGAATGTTTTATACGAATGTATTTGCATTATACCCGGTCCACTTGGACTAAAACTGCATTCTTCCCACCTTCATAGCTGAACTCGTAACAAGAAGATATTAACACAAGATCATGATGTTGGTCACTATGAAGTGCTATGGAGAGGACGTACAGCCGTAATATGGTGTTAGTCTGCCATTTTGTTGCGGAACGTAAGATGCAAAAAAGATCGAAAATCTACGCCAAGGTGAACAAACTATAGGTAAACCCTGAAGGTCTGAGTTAAGGTCTTATAAGGAACGAATATAATTCCTCAAAAACTGCTGCTTCCCCCTGTATAGCAAAGTAACTGTATATACAACAGGTGACATCTTTTCCAAAACATCTGTTAATTTCTCTTTCTATTTCCATAAACGCACCGAATCTGCTTTGTGGACATAAAGCTGAGATATGAATCTTTTAAATTCTAGCAAAGAGCTGATAGTCAATGGTGAATACACAATTACTGCCTGATCATATCTTTCTTAAGAACACTGGTATAATTATATATTCTGGCATGATAATTTAATGGTAATAATAACTTAGTTTGTTTTTCAAGTTCGTATCCTTTACTTCGTTATATTTGCATCTTTTATGAACAATATACTTAATTTTAATTTCTTCCGTAATAATATTCTGTGGATTTACAGTGTTACTTTGTGGAATGCCTTTTTAGTGCACGTGGTCTGACTCATTTCCTAGCCATAACCTGATACAATAATCCCCTCCTTAACTGAATATATCAGAATAAACACGTACCATAATATGAAAAAACGGGTAAGGGGAAGAATAAACCCCTTCTCAACTGCAACCCCCATATTATTTACTCGGCTTCGGGGATCAGTTCAATAATCGTTATATTAATGAAGGCTGTATTTAAGTCTTCCATTTCAAGAGGCCTATAGCAAGCTGAAAAATATCGTCAAAAGATACCACGAACAAAATAAAAATGGCGTCTCCGGGTCCTGTATCTGTAGTTGCCGACTGAAGAGGGAGGCAGTTGTCGAAATTGTCGGAGGTAAACTTTTGGTCTGCCATTGTGGGCCTTCTTCTCTAATGATCTCGTCATTGTGATTTCCCAGCCAAACTATTATTGCCGTCAAGAACAATTTCCCAGCCATCTGGTGGTGTGTGCTGCAAACTTTTTCGTTTTTAGTCGCTTCATCTCAAGGACGACAATTTTCACTATAATCTTCCTATATGTACTGCCAATTTTATTCATCGTACGAGAACACGATAGGCAACGATGGGGTTAATGAAGGCTACATCTAATCCCCCTCGGAAAATCTAACATCAGCTGAATATAATCGTCTGGAGAGAGAAGGAATAAACCATGTATAACGTCACTACATTGAATGGGTTTATAACTACCTTGGCTTTTATTTTTTTTTTTAGATATATTAGTTCCCCTCTTGTGTTTTTCTTGATGGTTCTCCCTGCTGTCGTGGATGGATCTATTTTGGCCTCTCCCCGTCACCTACATCACCCACAGCGATCCCAAGAGGTCCCACTCACCCCCTGTTCCGTCTGTCTATCTGTTCTTCTATCTCTCTAGTTATCTATTTATTGCTCCACGACGCATCCTGTGAGGGGCGGCGTTTCTGTCTCTACTTAGTCACCCCTCTTTCTACCGTGTTCTTCAAAGGCCAAAATCACTCCCTCCTCTGTCTATCTATCTGTCTTTCTATTTACCTATTTAATGCTCGACGACGCTTCTTGTGAAGGACGGCATTTCTGTCTCCACTCATTAACAAGCCCTATGCCAAGATACGCCATTCTTCCTCATACACCCCACCATTTGCTATCTCCATCGGTCATCCTCATTTTCAATTGTGTCGGTCTCTCCTGATAACTAACACTGACTCATGTTTCACCTCTCACTAACATTCATTCACAGGTATCTAAATAAAAAACATTATATTCTCTGCATGAAATAAAAGTTACAAACACACACCTGGCACGAGAGACATAACTATCCCACCGACAAACCCTCAAGAGTATGTTTCTAGGTGATCAGTACGGTCCTGCCTTCACTCATCAATAATTCTTTCAAGGTTATCCCGGCAAAAACTTTACTCCATATTCTTCACACGAGACTACAATTCCAAAAATATATTAGGTACGAGACATAAATAACCGTCAGTTAGTTCCAGATAGTCAGCACCTGTCTCTTCCTTCTCTCATCAATATTCTAATTATCACAGTCAAAAAAATTATCTTAAATCCACTGCATGAGATAAGAGTTACCAGGACATACAAGACAGGATACATAACTAAATATATCAGCATTTCACAAGTCTGCTTCCTCATGATGAACAATGCCCTGTCTTTACCCAACAGAATTCCCCTTCAAAGTTATCCCAAACAATATCTTACTTCCAATCCTTCGCTTGAGACAATTCTAGGGCACATATCAGGCGCGACACGTACGTAACTTGCACTGTATTTCCACGAGTTTATTTTCAGATGATCAATACTTTCCCTTCCCTCATCCATCAGGTTTCTCACTCATATTTATCCAAGCCAAAAATTTTACATCAAATCCTATAAATCTTACCAGCACAGGCTAGATACGTCACAAATCAAATATACCGACACACCCTAGGGACTTGTCTCTACATGGTCCATTCTGCCTTTTCCTTCACCCACCAGTCATTCTCCTTTACAGTTACCACAGTCAGAAACTTTATTCTTTCTCGGTCATACAAGACAAGAATTTAAGACGAATTATTATGCATGATACATAAATAAATGGCATCGTAAGACCCACAACCTGTTTCCAGATGGCTAATCCACTGAACCTGGGGACGTCGCTCATATTTTATTATTTTCATTTCCTGTCAATTTTAATCAGAATAGGACAGACTTCCTGTACTGGCGGTGTTAGCTAATGCCTTAATGAACACCTTAAAATACGAGCAGCCTTTACTAAGACGGTTATTGTCGTGCGGAAGCAGAAAGACCGTATTATACGTCACCCGGATATAAAGTGTTAAAATCCGTAGTGCCCTTACTTTTCCTACTCATACGCAGTGCATAAGATTGTTTACACTTGCATCTTCCCTCATTCAAGACAATACACATCACAAACAAAGCAGAGGGAGTGCTACAGAAAAAAAAAAATCTAATAACCTTAAACAGTAAACTAGTAACTTCTTCACAACAAACCTTGAGTGAACAGTGATGAGAGAGAGAGAGAGAGAGAGAGAGAGAGAGAGAGAGAGAGAGACCAATTTCCAATAACAAAATGATATGGAGACTTATTTATTGCAAAACTTGGATAGAACACTTGATAAATGCTTTCTTTAGATATATAACATCGCTGCCAACCAAACACTACTTTGTTCAATCGTATTCCACACTGAGGGAGACGATAACTTTATGCTTGTTCAGTCGCTGCTATGAATGTCGAGATTGGATACCTGAATTTTATATCAATATTGTACATAGGGCCAAGAGCAGTGATTGCAGGCAGGTGTGTTCTTGCTTAAACAGGAGAGTTCTAAAGCATCTAGTAAAACATTTCGACATCCATATCCAGTTCAGATCGGTTTGTGTTTGATTATTCTCATTATTCTGATTATTTGATTTTTCTGAATGCGGATTTTTTTTCTTCAGCTGCAAGAAATTCTCCAAGTCTGAGTGGCACATGATAAGTATATTTTATTCTTATAAGACTTTCTTCAAGCACTCGTAGGCATATCAATCTTTAAATATCAGACTCTTGAAGTGCTCGTTTTCAGATACGGTTAAAGAATTTTTCATCCTTCCTTCAGGCATTCTTAGTTCGATGAGTCAAATTGCTTCTGCGAGATGCTTCCTTCAAGTACTCTTTATCCACTATTCTCTTGAGAGCTCCTAATCTTTAACAAAGGATTTTATGCCTATCTATAACTGTTTATTAATATATTTGCAAAGAGGACATCGAAATACTTATCCTCAGCGTCACCATCATCCTGATCTCTTTTTCCCACCTTTCCTTGTTACTGCTATGGTACTGTCTTCGATATTCTTCTAATATTTCGCCTTATCTGAATAAAATCGACCAGAGACGAGAAGAAAATCATTATCTGTACACAGGATATACAGTACATATATATATATATATATATATAGAGAGAGAGAGAGAGAGAGAGAGAGAGAGAGAGAGAATGTAAATGATAAAGACGTTACATACAGAAGTGGCTGATGGAGATTACCCGTACCTTTATCAGAACAAGAGATCTCCTATAAACCGAACAAATAGTCGTAAGAATCAAAGTAAGTAACAGGCGTCCCCGTGGTTAAGGTGTTAGTAGCCATTCCTCTGCTGCATAAAGTTTGCTTCCTGATGTCGTATCCCCTGAGTGGTAACCTAAAAAAAAAAAATAAAAAATTCTCCAAGAGTTTCTTTCCCAAATCAGTAGTAACCCCTCTTTCATAAAAAACCACCCTCTCTTACATATTCTTGAATCTTACCACTCCATCTCTCTCTCTCTCTCTCTCTCTCTCTCTCTCTCTCTCTCTCTCTCTCTCTCTCTCTCCCAATCATCTTGCTCCCACTAAGAACCTTACATAATCCATTTTTCATGAGCCTTAGCTTTCTTCATTCACTTACTTTGCTAACGCCTATTACATGGTGACAATAGAATAATACTGCTCCCGATAAATCACCTGGAATATGTTAACATAAATAAATAAAGTGTTACAGCTTGGCGTCCACAAGCTTAGGTACCGATGCATTTTTAAAGCATATTTATCATCATCCATTCGCCATGATTCTTCCCCAAAAGGCCGGGTGTGTGTGATGCTTGATGATTCCCGGGGCCATCGAGGGAAATATAAAACAAATGGGAGGAACACATTAAAGTTGCTGTTAAGAAGCCGCTTTAGCAATCTGCCTAACTGCAAAACACGGACATTAAACGCTGGAAAAGAAGGGCTATCAAGTGCCTCGCCCTGAGCACCTATGTCAGCATATTGTCAGCATACTGTCAACATGTACACGTTTCTCTGTCGCTTATGTTTCAAATGTAATTCTGATCATAGAGCGAAAACATCAGTCACATGTGCTTTTCAGCCCAAACAACATTGGCTTGGTGGTGCAGGAAAAATACACTTAAGCTACAGATTCCCTTCCCGTTATGAATTTGTTCCATGAGGCAATTCCTTGTATCACACACCAGGCTCGCACATAAACACAAACACATATTAATTTTCACACCACACCAGTTTCCATAACACTGCTCCTACTCCTACTGCTGCTGCCCTTCTACACCCACTCTCTATTAGCAGGTACACTATTCCTATGACGAAGTGCGAAATACACAGATGCAATGAACTACACCTCAAGGCACTCTCTCTCTCTCTCTCTCTCTCTCTCTCACACACACACACACACACACACACACACACACACACACACACACACACACCGTGGCATCAGAGTCAACAGCATGACAGGCAAATTGTACTGAACGTTACCTCAATTTCTTTATACTTTCCTTCACTCAACATGTCATATATCATTCTTTACCCCATCAACCTCGCCACTGTAATGGACAGGTCAATGGAGACTATTTTTTATATTTTCATACCTTTATCTAGCTTTACAATGGTCGGTTGGAGAAACTAAACAGAAATGCGGTCCTCGTAGTGGAGGGGTTAACTAAGACTCCTTCGAAGGGTCGTGTTCTCAATGGAGGTGTGGATTTCGTAACAAATTTTCCTTGGTGATTTTTTTTTCTGCACATTACACCTCAGAATCCTCTCGCATGTTAAAATGATGTAAATAATATACAAGAGAAGTAAAGGTATAATGCGCAAAATAGATCGCAATGGAAGAGGTGCTACAAAGCCTGCTATGCTACTAAGAATAAAGACTTTTCTGAGTTTTAAAATAGTAGTCTTGGAGTGGAAGGAATAAAACAGAACTAGTGTCACAGTACTGAGGGGTAGCTATGCACAGACAGGCCTTTTGTCACATTCTGAGTTACATTCTTTCGCGGAAAATTACATCATAATCTTCAAGAATTCCCTCGATCTATATTTTTACCTCTATTCACGTCAAGCAGTCTCATATTTCTCAATCACTATTTTAAAATACTTTTTATGTAATCCCACATTCTTCAAACACTTCCTGCTCCAGGTCCTTTTTAAAAATTTTCCTTTACTTCCGTTCATCTCAAGAATTCCACTTTCACTATGGGCTCTTTTACCATTTTTTATCGCCGTTCATATCTCTTCCCACATCATTCAACCACACCCAAAATCCAATTTTTCGACCCAGGTACACATCAGACAATCACAACGCACTACAAGGACTCCCTTTTTTTACCAATGCATGTCAAACCAATCTATTTCTCAACAACTCCCAAGCTCTTTTTTTTTCTTTCTTTCTTTAATTCCGTTCACGTCATCACAAATTTTCTCAAGAACTCTCTAACCCTATTTCCTCTGATGTGATCTCCCACAGTGACCCGATGCCTCCTTCATGTAACCCGGCCGATCCCTGGGATGACCGTACGAGCCACTGCAGAGGAAAAGCCAATCCATCACTACAAGTCGGATGACACGCCAGGCAAGGAAACTTAATTCTCTTCAGTAAGATGGCGTATTTCTTATTCCTTTGTTGCTTCCAGACGATTTCATTTGGTTGGGAAATCTGTTCAGTCAGGCGAAGTACTCTGGTGAAATATTCTTGTTAAATTCAAACGATTTTATTTGGCTTGGGCATGACCTTTCGCACTGAAGGGGCAATTAAGGCCATACCCCATCCCGAGTTGGAAAAAATGGTCTGGAGACAGCAAGATTAGATTAAATGTACCGCCCTCCGGGTGAAGGTGTTAACCCCTATTCATTTACCGTATCAGAGCTGATCAAAACAACACTTTCACTTTCCAATTATCTTTCCTTTCATATGGGTACATTTAGATGACAGTTCGCATTCAAACCGTTTCTTTTTTTAACCTCTGAATGAGTATGGATCCACTGTGCTGTGTAAAGTCGTCACGCTTTAACCAGAATAGGATACCAAGAATCTACTAACGCTGTGAAGAGACTATCGAGACTCTTTGACCTTCTGCTTGCATGTGGTTTTTTCCTGTTAATAAAATCGTCTGTAGTTAGTAAATATGATATAGTTCCTTTGTCTGTATATCACAGTAGAAGAGTCACACTGGTAGATTTCCTGAATAGTCTCCCACGTATTATATTTTCCATGCTGGTAAAATTTTGAACGTAGTATCCATCCACTTTTTCTTTCTTGCTGGTAGGATACGAGAGCACTTCCTATCCAACTTCATCATGCCGTTCTGAGTTTACAGTAGCTATGCATGTCTATCATAAAATGTGCATACTAAAACAGAGACGTGGTTGTGGGTAAATATACGAGTACATACTCACCACGAAGACGACTTTTTATTTGCATATTATTTTGAGACTTCGATCTCATAATGACAGCAAGAAGCTCCAGTTCACGACAGGTAAGGCCTAAGTCATGGAGTTCTTAATCAACCCAGAAGGTTCTCGGGTAGCCTAAGACATAAAACTGTTACTGAAGTGAGATAATCTAGGGTACATCTGGAAACTCTAAGAAATGAAGCTCAGTTCCTAAACAACTCAGGAACTCTCAGGCAGAACAGGTAAGCTTCTCTTTGGCCTGTATTCTTGTCGGTTAAGGAGGCTTTCTGAAAAATCTTCCTTGGCGATTTATTTTTAGATATGGCTGGTCAATATCCTTTTGCACGTTTATGTATGTAAAGTGAGACGATATTAGAAGAATTATAACACAGAAGAGGGCAGTTAGGTGTAATAAGCAAAACAAATCGCTACGGAAATGGCGTTAGGGAGCTTCTTTAACCGACAAGAATATGGAAACTCTAGGACACGACAGGTATTAAGACATAGAACTCTGATTACCTGGAGAGGCTCTAGGACAGATGAGTTCTAAAGCATGAGAGAAGCTGTAAACACTGTGAGGGGTTATGAATCACTGCAAGTCCAAGGAGAAAGTTATGCACAGAGATTATGGGAGCTTTACAGGTTAGCTCTTGAAGGAGGCTATGGTCATCCGTTAAGGAAGCTCCCCGACAGTTCTTCCTTACTAGTTTTTCTCTCTCCGTGGCACGTTAATATAATTTTGTTATTTATCAATGAAAAATGTGTTGATGTCAGGCTTATGAGAGTTGCAGATAAGTGAATATGAAGGTTTAATATTCAAAACAGATCGCTAAGGAAGAGGCGTTAGAAAGTCTCACAGAACTGAATAAGAGCCTAAGGGGTCGTACTTTCGTGGGCTCAGGAGTATCACAAACATTTCTTATTAGTTTATTTCTGTATACGGAACGTTAATCCTTTCACTATGATGGTGTCTGTAATGCAATGTACTTCCTACCACCATTCAATTCTACTCAGGCTGGGATTTTTCTAACTAATGAGGTTAGATAAAGCCGTCATTAACCTCCCAATGCAAAATAAAACCTCCCAATGCAATAATAATAATAATAATAATAATAAGAGTAGGCCAATAAAACAAAGACGTAAGTACTGCCTTGTATGTTTTCCTAGGTTAATTAAAATCACTTGACGGGAACTGGAATAAACCACAACAGAGGTGAACATCTTGAAATGGGATTAAGAACACCCCATTTTGTATAATGATTTTACTAATCCTAAATTATTTTCTTTGCATTAGGCAGAGACTATCACAGTCAAGAAGTTAGAAGTACTCGCCACTAGTACAAACAGTAAGGAAGTATATCTTTTTCATCACTTCTATTATTTAATTCTTACTATCGACAGACCAAATTAGTCAGCTATGGAGTGACCGTTCATAGTGAAGGCAGTAATCATGGCTCTGTCTAACCCCTCTAGTTAGAAAAGCCTCTCCTGATCTGGGTAAAATCATCTGGAAGTAGCAAGAGTATAGTACGGACAGATGCCATCGTTGAGGTACGGTTCTAAAGCACGGCTCGTTATTTTTTCGGCATGATATTCTACGAGACATTTTGATGTTTTGAGACATGACTTGATATTTTAAGGCATGACATGATATTCTATGGCATGACATGATATTCTAAGGCATGACATGAGACTCTATGGCATAACTTGATATTCTAAGGCATGACATGATATTCTATGACGCGACTTGATATTCTAAGGCACGACTTGATATTCTAAGGCACGACTTGATATTCTAAGGCATGACTTGATATTCTAAGGCATGACTTGATATTCTAAGGCATGACATGATATTCTAAGGCATGTCTTCATATTCAAAGGCATGACTTCACATTCTAAGGCATGACATGATATTCTAGAAATTATGTTCTAAGGCATAACATGATATTCCACGGCATGACATGATATTCTAAAGCATAACTTCCTATTCTAAGGCATGACATGATATTCTAAGGCATGATCTAATATTCTAAGGCACGACTTGATATTTTAAGCCACGACCTGATATTCTGAACCACTACTAGATATTCTAAGGCACGGCCAATGTTCTAAGGCCACGGCTTGGTATTCTCAGGTACGTTTTGATATTCTAGAGCACAGTTTCATATTCTAAAGCCTTTTTTTTGATATACTATGCATGGCTCTAATTTCTAAGTCAGACTCTCGTGTGAAGGTAAGTTATACTGTTTTAATGAATGTGACAGTTTAAGGTACAAAGTCAATCACTAAGGCACGATTACATATTCTCAGCTACTTTTTAATATTTTAAGGCACGTTTTATTATTCTAAGGCATGACTCTAAGGCAAGACACATATTCTAAAGCACGAGTTGCTATTCTGAGGCACCTTTCGATATTACATGGCAAGTTTCTATATTCTATGGCACGACCTGATATTATAAGGCATGTCCAAATATCTTTACGCACTTCCTGATACCCTAAGGCACATCTTACAGGCTGCATTACAAGGTCTGTCTTGACATTTGGAGGTATAACGTGAATTTCTGACGTGTGAATTCATGCTGTGATGCACTTCGGTACTATTCTGAGTTACGACTTTATATTCTAAGGCATGACTTGTTGTTCTAAGGCCCGTTTTCCTAGCCTACGTTGTGACTTGATATTCTAAGGCACGTCTATAAATTCAAGGCACGTCTGATTTAAGCCACGTCTTTATATCTTGAGGCACTTTTAACATTCCAAGGCAGGACTTCATATTCTAAAACGGAGGCCTATTACGGTGGGTACTTTTTGATATTCTGAGGTACGACTTGATATGCTATGGTATGTTATCATATTCCAAGGCTCGTCTTGATCATTTAAGGTATAAGTAAACTATATCTATGGCTGGGCATAACCAATTAGCAACTTGCTTTCCTGAACGCAATATGATATCATTTACCTGTGAGAAACCCATACCAGAAATGAAGAAAAAAGAGTTCTATAATAACTGCTTATATTCAGGGATATACTAGAAATTTTAATGTACCAGTGCTTTCTAAATGTGCACAGTATATGTACCTGGGAGTGAGGGGGAAGTGGGCGGGGACAGTATGTGTGTGTCAGTGTGCTTGTGTGCCTGTGGTGGGGGGAAGGGGAAAGTGTGCATGTGTCTGGGAAAGGGAGAGGAGGGGGCAATATGTGTGTGCGTGTATGCTTGTGAGTATTTGGGGGAGGGGGGGGGGGAAGAGCAGAATGGGGGGACAGTATGTATGAGAAGGGAGGGATACCTGCGGAGGGGGAAGGAGGGGGAGCAGAGTGGACACAACACCTAACCACCACCACTTGGAAACCCGTTTAGCAGGTCACGTCGGGGGGAGGGGGGTGAAGGAGGGGGGTAGAGGGGCAGATCCAGGGGGCAATGGAGGGGAACAGAAAGGAAAGAGGTAAGTGTCGCGAGAGGAGTGCAGATGGAACCCTGAGACTCGGAAGGAAGGAAGGATGTGAGGAGCCACAGTTCGATGTGACGAAGATGAAGGAAGAAGGGCAGGAATGAAGGAAGGGGATGCTGCGAGACGTGACACCGCGACTCTGAAGGAAGGAAGGAAGGAAAAAAAAGTAGGGACGCTGAAATTGAAGATATGAAGGAACGATGTGAGGAGGACCGACAGCACCTCGACCTGATGGTAACAAGAAGAGAGGGAGAGAGTCAGAGGGTCGTCATGGCAGGAGGTAGGCTGTGGTTCTGAGTTTATTCCTTCTCATTTCTTCTGAAGGATCTCTCTATTTCAATGCCTCTCAGTACAATGGATCTCTCAGTTTGTAATACCTTCAAGATGACTCTTTACAGTTAATCCCTTCACTACCCAGGATCTCTTTGAACCCCTCACGAACATGGGTCTTTGTTTCTAGTAACATCATTACGAGGACTGATCTTTGTTCAGCCCCTTCACCAGGAGAGGTCTCACTGATTCTAACCCCTTCACTCCTAGGAGTCTCTCTCTCTCTCTCTCTCTCTCTCTCTCTCTCTCTCTCTCTCTCTCTCTCTCTCTCTCTCTCGCAACACGTGTCAAAACCTTAATTACTGAACATCTGGAAGTCTAATTACTTGTTCACCGTCTGTCTCCACATTGTCTTCTATATTTACCCACTCTTATTCTTTAATTTGAATGATATACGAGCCACGATACAGAGCCTCATTCTCGTTTGAACAAGAGACATGGTGAATATTCACCCTTAGTAATGTGTTTTGCACATTACACCTAAAACTCTCCGGCGTCCTTTTCATATCCTTGTAATATCGGCAAGGTTAGAGTTAGTAAGAAACACTATCTTAGCTGATACAATTATCATCAACGACAGGTTAGGTCATGCTAATATAGGCTGCGTCAGGTCAGGTTAGATTAGGTCTGGTTATGCTAGGTTTGGCTAGTTCAGGTTGCACGCTATGTTATGTTAGGTTGTCTTATGTTAGGTTAGGTAACATAAAGTTACGTCAGGATCGGTTGGGTTGGGTTGGGTTGGGTTGGGTTATGTTAGGTTGTCAGGATCGATTAGGTAAGGCTAGGTAACATTAGGTTAGGTTTCACTTGGTTAGGTTAGGGTAGAGCAGGTTAGGATAAGTTAGGTCAGGTTAAGTTAGGTTAGATTAGGTTAAGGTAGGCTGGGGCAGGTTAGGTTAGGTGCATCTCATTTCCAGCACCCTTTACCTCTCTTCTTTCACTGAGCAGAGCGCCATTATCTTTCCCTGGAGAGGCCAATCGCGTTCAATTGTCCCTCGGCCTCAAAACTGGCATTCTTAATTCCTAATACCTCCACCACTACCACCACTACCAGCACCAATCCTCAGCCACTGGTAGCCAGTTTTTTCCTATCCCTCACGACGCTCAATATAGATCGTTGGGAAATCACTAATCCTTGCTGGTAATTCCTCTCAATCGGAGAACGTCACTCTTGCTTCATTCTGCTGTTGCTCATCATCATCGTCAACATCATCATCTGTTTTCCTAATCTTGCTGTTTTTCACCACCGTCATCATCATTATCATCTTTCGTATTCATGTTCATCATCATCCTATCCCCCACTCCCAAATGCCATGGTTATTTTGTTCACCTTAGGAAATAAAATGCCTACACGCCCTCCATTAGTCCTTTCAACCCGACTATGCCATTCTTGTACTCTTGCTGCCACCAGACGATTTTATTCAGCTTTGAAGAGAAACCTCCTTGCCTGGAAGTGGTTCATGGAGTCTGTATCTATCTTCAACTCGAGAAAACTAATCTGAACAAAGTCATCTGAAATTACCAGGGACAATATATGAACGTCACCGGTGCGAAGCTGTAAACTCCTTGAACCATGTTAGGTATTTTTTTCCGCTTATTCCAAGATGATTTTATTTAGCTTTGGGGAGACTTCTAAACGGGAACTATAGCCTTAATAAACTCCTTCACAACTACAGATCCTTCCTGAACTATTTTTAATCGACAGGCAGCTGCATGAATAAATAAAAACTACATATCATCGAACCGAAGCGATTTATCTTCAACGCTCCCGGATTTGCCCTCCCTTCCCCCCCTCCTCCCATGATAAACAAAATCGTCATTTACCGGCAAGAATAATACGTCCTCGGCCTGATGTGATTAATCCCCTACGCTGCCGGATTTGCCTCCCCCCTCCCCCCGTGATATCAGCCACCCACACTGCTCATTAGCGTGGCTTGGCTTGCGGTGGCGGCGGCGGCGGACTGGGGGCTTAACCAAATTGGCGTCAGTCATCTGGAGCTTCGGTAGAGCTTGGTGTTGTTGTTGGCCACTGCATGACAGCCTCAAAACTTCTTCTTGTCCTTGTAATCCCTTTGTGCAATACTGGATTTATTAGTAATTTCTCTGCTTTGATGATGCCTTATTTATATTAATCGAGCTACTACCAGACGATGTTACTCAGTGTCAATTACTATCCAGCTTTGTATGCAGATAAACAGATCGACAGATAGACAGATAGATAAACAAATAGACAAGATTGATAGATACTGACACATACAGATACTGACAAAAGAGATATTAACACATAGATAGATATGAACAATTCTCACAAGTAGCCTATAAGAATCAACCAACATACATTAGCTCATGTTTACGGTAACTGCTAAAAAGACAGTGACTCTCATGGTCTTAACTCACTACTAACGCTCTTCATTCTTTGTCTAGCTTTTGATACACACTTGGAGCGCAACGGTCCGAAAAGGACCTCACTCTCTGACTCTAATTTCTGAAGCTTGTGTTGATGATTGAACATGTCCTGCCTTTCTGTGACGTTTATGAATACACTCTGCACTGTGGGCTTCTCTCTAACCCAATCTCACTATTACAGGTTTTCCATAAATGATCGTCAGAAATCAGGGGCTTGTTTACACCTTTGCTACCTAAGTGTTGATAATATAGCCGTGTGTCTCAATTCCTGAAGCTATTTTCTCATACGTGCTTTCCGCTTAGGTTTCAATATGGTGCACAAAACATATCATACCATTACTCCCATCATGATCGCCTCATCCCTTGTTCTGCATCGCAGTTAACATCCGATGAGGATTTAGCTGACAGTGTGAAAAAGGAGACCGAAAGTGTTGATACTGCTACCATTAACTCTCTCATGACCGGAAGAACTCAATGCTCTAGAAAACTCTACACGACTTCGTTCAGCTGCGTGAGTCACAGGAGCTTGAGTATTTCCACCTGGTCTTACGACACCTGTATATGGCAAGCTTTGAAAGTGGTTTAAGTGGAAGAATGTGATTATGAAGTGGACCCGTATTCTCGTCAGCTTAGGTGGATTTTTAACATTCTCTTTCTCATCGATTTCTTTTGATCATTTCATCTTAATATTATTTAGTATGAGATGAGAAAACTAACGTGCCATATACAGAAATAACCAGTATGGAAGAGGTGCTCGAGCCTCCTAAACTGGCGAAAATACGGAACCATATTTTAGGGAAATAGAGATATGACATTGTTTTCTCTTAATTTCACAGTCAATAATTATATCTAGCATTACATATTTTGTACTTTTGCCGGGGATAAGGGTTCAAGTCGGCCCTAAAATGTCAAATTGTCAAAATCAACACAATTTCAGTATGTGGGTATAAATCTTCAATGGTGCCTGATATTATTCACTTCGCCAGTATATATATAATTTCTCTGCCAGGCCTCACAGTCCCTCTCGCGGCACCAGAGGCATCCATTAGCGGTTCTTTTCTCAGGCCTAAGCTACCTAGACTGCTCATTAATTCCTGCCGAGGTATTAGACGCCGCTAAAAGTACAATCTCCTGCCCTTTCTTCACAACACAGCCGAACATTTTAAGGCTTGTCACATCAACTCTAAGTAAGATTCATTTGCCTGTGTCCGTACGTCATGATTAAACTCCTGTGCTCTATGATTCACTCCCAGCTGATACAAACCCCTATCATTAACGCAATAAAATAATAGAGCTTTCCCTTTCTTCACAACACAGCTGAATACTTTAGGCTTGTCGCATCACCTCTAAGTAAGATTCATTTGCCTGTGTCCGTACATTATGTTTAAACTCTTGGGCTCTTTCTGATTCACTCTACCATTACCTGCAATAAAATAATAAAGCTGTCCCGACTATGAGAGGGTTAATGCCTTCATTATGATAACGTTTTCTTAAACTTCTTGTCTCCAGATGATTTTATTCAACTTAGGATGGACAAAGATGATGACGAGAGTGAAGGATTGCAGTAGACTCTGGAAAAAGAATAATATGGGATTCTTTTATACCAACACTGACTCTGACATCTAGCAACAGTGCTGGGCATCGAAAGGTAAAATGGAAAGTCAGTTCGTATGTTACGTTGCGATGACAAATATAATGCACCAGTATATTTGCAGACCAATGCGGAGCCGTCAGCCAAGTCCTTCATTAAGTTTTATACTGTACAAGCGAGGTGTAAACCCTTGGATATTTCCTACGCGTTTTCCTTGACTAACATCTGGCCCGAATATTATCTTAAGCTCTTAGATATCAGGGGCCGGAGTCACTAGGCAGATCTCCCGAGGTGGAAGGGGTCTGAAATATGCTTCGTTTACCCTTCCACTGCGATTAATGTCATCTGACGGTGCCAAGAATAAAATCTGAGACACAATCGAAGTAACCGAGTCTAAAGAATATCAAAATTTACGAACTTGGGTAGCTCGCACCTATGTTTTTCAGTGACAGCTATGGCGACAGTATTATAGAAACCTTTTGACATTTCTAGTTTACCATAAGTATAAGAACACCGAGGGCCGTATTCTAGTGAGCTTAGGAGGGTTTCTAGCACATCTTCTTTACCGATTTGGTTTGCATATAACATCTTACTATTATCCTGTATATCATTTATGCTTTTTTTATATCAACGCATATTATGTAAGCAACATATACGAGAATATTAATTATGAAGAAATAAAACGGTAAGGAAGAAATGCGAGGGAGTCTTCCAAGTTGATGAGAATTAGACTCGTGATTTTCGGGGTAGTGTTTACTCCTAGCTGTCTATAGGAACTCGTGAATAAAACAAAGTTGTGGTTTGACCTCTTAATCTGACGGCATTTACATAGTCACAGGTCGGCAGAGAGAATTATATTGTACACAATTTCTTCGCGCAGTTACAATCTGTTCCTTGGAACTGGTTAGACTCGTTAGCCTTGGATGGCAACTGGCCTAGGTAAAGAACAACTCCGAATTCACATCCAACCAAGGCCTTCAAGAACATCACAAATATATGCATTTCGATGACGTGTTTTTAATCATATTCCAGGAAACTTCAAATGTATTCATTTAACTTAAGGATGAGCTCTTGTACAGAATGGATAAAGACAGGCCAAAGTAAACCCATTCAGTTCGAAAAATCCTTCTCAGGCTAAATAATAATCGTTTGGAAAAAACTAAATAGAACATAACGGTTCTCTGGCTACAGAGTTAATGGCGACAAGTTCTAGATCAGTAATGGTTTAGATAAGGCACATCATGCAGTGAATAGAAGGCTAATGTTTTTCATAATCAACCCGTTTAATCAGATGACATATTCAGTATCACAGTCTGGCATCTAAACGCAATTATACTCTCCATTAGGACTGTTCGAACTGGTGAGGTTAGATACAGCCTTCAAGAACCCCCTCATTTTATATATATATATATATATATATATATATATATATATATATATATATATATATATATTTTTTAGGTGAATGGATTTGTCTGGAGCTAACATCAAT
Organism: Coenobita brevimanus; assembly: GCF_032717465.1. Lineage (NCBI taxonomy): Eukaryota > Metazoa > Arthropoda > Malacostraca > Decapoda > Coenobitidae > Coenobita > Coenobita brevimanus. Next base: position 25,700,027 of record NC_137042.1, read on the forward strand.
AAACTAAAAAAATACAGTCTTTGCTTGTAAGGATTAACTCTTTCAGCACCATAATATTTATCATGGTCAAGTCACTCTGGCATTCACCAACTAAGACCAGAGGATTTTGTTCAGCTGGGGGTGAGTCACAGGAGCCTGTGGTGTTAAGTATGATACTTCCTAAAGAATCTTACTCCCCAGCAATCTCAGGAAGACAGTATTTATTCTTGTATTATTCATAAATGTTTTAGGAATCGTGTTTTAGTAGTACAGATGAACACAGAATGACTAATGGCTGTGGACTGCATCAAAAGCGTAATGGACATAAAACTACTGCCGTTTAATAAAAAACATTTGTTATAAACGTATACCAAAATTACCATGAACAAAATATTAGACGAAAATTATGCGTACTTCGGGAACTCTAGACAAACTGCATACTCTATATTAACAGCCATACATACATATATTCACTCATAAGCATACTCTCTCTCTCTCTCTCTCTCTCTCTCTCTCTCTCTCTCTCTCTCTCTCTCACCTTCCCTTTACAGTTACCTTTTCTCAGACTTCTTTTAAATGCACATAAATAATCTATTATACACAAACGCACCCACTTCTTTTACACACACACACACACACACACACACACACACACACACAAAATATTCCGTGATCAGCGTGCAATGGTTCACCCGATGACTGTGTGCCTTCCTCGACAAAGTACCAGTCCAGCCCCATCACACCAACTCGCCACCACCTAGCCGAGTCGACAAGCGCGGGGGCCGAATTATGCTGATTACCCCAAGTCTGGCAGGGAGGAAAGCACGACGCATGACAGTTTCGGCAGCGACTAATGCGATTACCTGGGGACTTCCTCGTTAATGACAAAACGCATCGATTTTTTAAAACTAATTTGGAGTTGTCTGTCTTCCTTTTCCTCCTCCTCCTCTTACTCCTCCTCCTCCTTCTCCTCCTCCTCTTCCTTCCCCCCCCCCTTTCCTTTTCCACTACCACTACACAAGCCCGCCAGCGAGACTTTTTGGGGGTCCGAGTGCATTAGTACCAGGCAGTGACGGTCGGGCCAGGATTGGATTACTCCCGTCGCGTCAGTTTGGGTTCTGGGGAGGGAGTGTTCTACCTGACGCGACCCTCACTCGTACCCTATAAAGCACAGTCAGGCTTGGTCACAGTCAAGCCAGGTCACAGTCTGCCTAGGTCACAGCCAACCTAGGCCACAGTCAGGCTAGGTCACAATCAGGTTTAGCCACAGTCTAGGTCAGAGTCGGCCTTAGTCACAATCAACCAGGCTACGTGGGTTCTACTCAATGTGTAATCCCAGATACAGGTGTATATATTTTGCAAGAGGATTTTCATCTGACGCGGCTCCGACACTTACCCACAAGGCATAGTCAGACTAGGTTGGCCTTCCTCTAGTTACAGTCTCGAACAATGTCTTTATCAAGATTTCATAAAGCAATTATATGGTTTCAGAATTACTGACTGCACATGTACTTAAATCCCAGGCTAGTGGTTCCCCTCTATACACAACCCCATTTACAAATTTTTTAGCAAGATACACGGTGTTGACACGAATTCTAAATGACTGACCGACTGCAGCTGTACCAAAGACCCAAGCTGGGTCGATTTTCCTCTATGTATACAGTTCTTGTCAACTGTTTTTACTACGATCTCATAAGGTTGTGATACGTTTACGAGTAAGAGTTTGGGATTATCGCCTGCAGTGATATGTCCTATTTTTCCTTGTAATGTCACACGCAATAACTTTTTACACTTTTTTTTTTTTTTACTTATAAAGCGAGAGTCCAACCCACTTCATTCGTTTCATAACATATCGCTTGATTCTGACACGGTGACAAGGCAGTGTTCTCGTACGTGATTTTACCATTCGTTTTAAATCGGTGTTTATTATTATTATTATTATTATTATTATTATTATTTAGAAAGGTGCCAATAGCAAACACATATACCATATTACTGTTTCTCAAACGTCCTCTTATTTTTCCTACCAAATAATACCGTACCAATATTTACATTAACTTCATGACTGCTTTGGCTAATCCTCTTATTATTCTCCATATTTCCCTTCATTATTCCCTTTAATTCTCTCTTTAATTCCTGTCCCTCGTTTCTCCCACACCTTCCAAACTAATCAAAACACTGCCTGATTATAAGGGTGGCCATATAATCCTGATCCTACTGAAGAAGAGTTAATCTCTACTAAAGAACAGCTGATCCCTACTCATCCCCAAGGTGATTTCAAAAGCAGGATCACTTCTCAATAATTTACCAAGCATTTGCATGATGATCTCTCTCTCTCTCTCTCTCTCTCTCTCTCTCTCTCTCTCTCTCTCTCTCTCTCAGATCACCAGACAAAAAGAACTGGGGGAAGTATTAATCGTGCCTCCTAACGAATTCGTATCCATTGCAGTGTATTATTGTTGAAAATCATTTTGTTTGGCTTTAGTTAACGTGTATCTTTACTTATACAAATACAAATTTCACTCTTACAATCCAAATGCGATGTTTATATTTTATGCTTTTCTGTACCGCAGAATTTCATTCATCGTAATACAGCCAACAAGAGAAGGGTTAATGAGTTCAATATTCAGCCATTCTAGTTCAAAAAGTCTCTCCTAAGCATAAGAAAATCGTCAATAAATATCCAGAAGAAAATTGAAAAATAAATCATGGAATTCACTTTCTGAATATTCACTCCAGTTCAGTTTTGCACAGTTTGGCAGCTGTACGAGTGAAAGGAAAAGTATATACGAACCATCTTTTCAAACTTTAAGTCCATGAATGTTTATAAATACCATGCCAATTCCCTGTATTGTCTTGAGTGGCATAATCTCGGGGTTTGGGTGTGCACATTAATAATCTACCGTTCATCAAGCATCTTAAGCATTTTTTTTACGGTAAGCAAGTCTCCATTACTGCTTATTACTGTCGGATATCGTCTTCCCAGGTGGTATTTCATCAATGTAATGTTAAATCCAGTTTGGCTGTGAAAATCATAAAGAGACAATAATAGCAGCTCGTTCAGTCAGTCACGTCCAAGGATTTCCACACCTTTCACTCCTGCGAAAGCCCATATGATTATTTTAGTGAAACCCTATATTGTTCCCATGTATCTAGGATTTCATATTTTTAGTCTCCGTTGCAACTACGTACTGTTCCAAGTTTTTTTTAATACTCTTTTCTTTCCTCTTCACATTCACTGTCCAATAATTTCAGTATGATTTCCTTTTTTTTTAGCTTTATAAGTGAAGACAGTAGGGCAGACGAACAATTTTACACACAACTTAGCCTCCATGAAGTGAAGATAAAAGTATAAATACATTCCCTTATTCATACCCTAAGCTCAATGACGATAGGCAGAACAAACGCTGGTACTGTGATAAGTGGTACTTATACGAATAAAGATAAAAGGGAAAGTAAGTAATTAAATATACAGATTAGGGTCAATATTTAAGAGTATTCCTTATCTTCATTTCTCTTCATAGTTCTCTCTTATTTCCTTCTCTTTTAATTTCCATCCATATTCGAACACCCATTCTCTTGTTTTCCTTTCTTTTCTCATTCTTTCTTGTTTACTTTTCCTCTCTCTCTCTCTCTCTCTCTCTCTCTCTCTCTCTCTCTCTCTCTCTCTCTCCCTCTCTCTCTCTCTCTCTCTCTCTCTCTCTCTCTCTCTCTCGTCCTTGTCACTTCTTTACAAACCATTGCACTTAAATTCCCCCTCCTTCCTTCTCTTCTCATTTTCTCACACTTCCCACACTCCCCTTCCTTTTCTTCCATATACTTTCTTCCTTCTTCCTTCCCACACCCATCACCATTTCCTTCCTTTTTCCTTCAACTGTCCCTCTGCACCCTCTTCTTTCCTTCTGCCATCTATCTTTCCTTCCTTCCTTCCTTCCTTCTTTCCTTCCTTGCTCACCTTCACCTCTTTCCTTCTTTTTTCCTATACTTGTTTACGCTTCTTAACTTCCTTCTTCCTATTCTTATCCATATACTCCTTCCTTCCTTCCTTCCCATTTCCACCTACACTTAATTTCTTCTCTCTCTCGTCTCTTGTTCATCTTCATTTCTTCCCGCTTCTTTCCCTCACCTATCTTCTTTCCTTTCGTCTCCTTTCCTTTGTCAATGTACCCTTCCTTCTTTTACTTGCCCATCTAGCTTTCTTATTTCCTTCCACTTCCTTCTTCCATTCATTCTTGTTATGAAACCTCACTTCTTCTTTCACTTATCCATCTACATTTCCCTTCGTCTTCTTTCTCCTATCTCTCTACAACTCCTTTTTTCCTTAATTTCCTTCTTACCTCCTTCCATGTCTATTTCCTCATTTTCCATCGTTCTTCCACACAATTCATACCTTCGACCTCCCTCCTTCCTTTTTTACTCCTCTCCTGTCACCCCCCCTCCTTCCTTTTACCACATATTTTCATTCCTTCCATTCTTCCTTCCTCTTCCGCTGTCTTACCTCCTTCCACTTTCTCTCCCCCCTTCTCAGTTACCAGCTCCCTTCCTCCCTTACTTCCGCACGTCTTTCCTACCACCTCCCCTTCTTTCCTTCCATGCGTCCTTCCTGCCTTCTACTTCTTTCCTATCATCTCTCCTTCTTTCCTTCTTTCCATCCTTCCTTCCTTCCTTCCTTCTATCCTTTCCCTCTTTCTGCCTTCTCTCTTTCCCCTCTTTTTGCCTCCTCTCCTTTTTCTGCTCTTTCAATCCCTGAATAAAATCGTCTGGTTGTGGCAAGTATGCATTTATTCATTCATTCACCCATTTATTCGTTCGTTCGTTCATTCTTTAATTTATTCACTCATCCCTAACCTTTGATATTCATCCCTCCACCTCCTCCCTTCCTTCCTTCATTCACTCATTCATTCATCCACAGCAGACTTCAAACATTTGTATCTCCACGCATTCCTTTCTTTTTCATTCCTTCTATCGCCATTCCCTCCATACATATCGATAATTCTTTCTTTCTAATTTTCATCTGTCCATTAAATTCATTCATTCATTATTCTTTCATTGACTGATTTATTCCTAACATCAACTGTTCATCCCTCGACCTCCTCCCTTCTTTTTCCAACCGTTTATCATTATTCTTTCCTCACACATCTTTCCTTCTTTCCTTCTTTCATCCATCCATCCATTAATTCATTCATTTATTCTTATATTAGGTCGTTCATTCCTGGCCTCACAGACTTTTACCTCCAGTTCCCCATACCATCTCTTCCTCCCTCCCTTATTTGTTATTCTTTTTTTTTTTTTTTACTTTCATTTATTCATTCACTCACCTAATTTCTCCTCTTTTTTTTTTAATCCCTCTATCTGCTTCTTCAGTTGCATTTTATTGGTTCAGTCTTGCTACTTCCAGACGATTATATTCAACTTAAGAAGTGTATGAAGCAATTAATGCTGTTTGATCCCTCCACCCCAAAATCTCTCCCCTAACCTGAATAAAATCGTCTGTATATGGCAAGAATAAATATAGCATAATCAATGTCCTCCAACTGAAGTCTTTAACCCCAGTCCAACTTTGGTACATTCTTTTTTTTTTTTTCTGTTCTAATTTCTTTTGTTTTGCTCTGCTCTTTTCTATCCCTCAATTACTCTCTTTTGTAATATTTCTTCTTCTCTCTCTCTCTCTCTCTCCCTAACCATACCAAGCAACTCTTGCCTCCATTCCTCACAATCTTTCCCTTTCTTCCTCTTCCTTTCTTTTCTCCCTCTCTCTGTTTCCCTCTTCCTTCACCACCATTTCTTTCTTCCTTCCCTCGCCCCTCCCTTGCCCTTCCTTTCCTTTCCCTCCTTTCCTCCTCTTCCTAACTCCTTCCCTTTCTCTTCCCTTTCACTTCCTTCCTTCCTTCCTTCTTGCCATCTCAGTACAGCGTCCCGTCTCCTTTGTGTCTCCTTTTCCTCCCTTACTCCTTCCTTCTCTCCTCTCGCCCTCCTTCCCTCCCTCTTCCTTGTGTCTCAGTGCTGCGTCCCCTCTCCTCCATGCCATATTTCCTTTCCTTACTTCACTCCCTCCCTCCCTCCCTCCCTCCCTTCTCCCCTCTCCCTTCCCTCCATCTCTTCTCTTTTCTCCCTCTTACCCTTTCTCTCCCTTGCGTCTCAGTGCAGCATCCCCTCTCCTCCATGTCGCACTCTTTCTCCCCATCCTCCTCCTGCCTTTTCTTCCTTCTTTCCTTCCCTCCTTTTTTCCTCCCTCGTTCTGCTCTCGTTCCATCTCCCTTCTTTCTCAGTTTACTTCTTCCTTCCTTCCCCCTCTCCATTCCTTCCCTCTCTTTCCCTAGCGTCTCTGTGCTGCATCTCGTCACCATCCCTCTCCCCTTTCTCTCCGTTTCTCCTCCTCTTTTTTTTTTCCTCCCTCTTACTCTCCTTCTCTCCCTCTTTTCCTCCTATCTTCCCTCCCTCCTTCCCTGTTTTCTTCCATATTTTCCTCTCCCTTTCTTCCTTCCTCCCTTCCCTCCCTCTCCCTTGCGTCTCAGTGTAGCGTCCCCTCTCCTCCATGTCTTAATTAAATAATCTCTCCTCCAGTCTTACTCTCCCTCGCCCTGGACCCTCCGCTTACACTCCTTATTCTCTCTCTCTCTCTCTCTCTCTCTCTAATTCACACCTCCTGCACGCGATTATGCTCCCCTCCTTCCCTCCTTAACACCATCTTTGTCCAATTAACCCTTTGATTCCCATTACGTTTTTTCTGTGTAACTCTTAACATCGGACGATTCTTTTCAATTTAGGAGGGACGTCTTGTACTGAAGGGGTTGACGGAAGTTATAGCCTACCTCTCCAGTCCACAAAGTCTTTCCTCAGATGAATAAAATCGTCTGGCGGTAGCAAAAACATGATAAATCGAAGTGAACGTGTACACCTTTGACCCCAGGACACACTTATCATATTTTACTCTTGCTGGTTCCAGACGATTTCATTCAGCTATAGAAACCCTTACCCATGTACACCCAATGAACTCCACCGATGAAACTACACAGATTCTGACGCAAACAAAACATTACCATTAAAAGTAGTAATTGTAACCCTCGTCCCGCAGTCCATCATCCTTCTTTTCGGTGAGATGGGTAGTGATTTGAGGGAAGTTTGTGTAACCTGGGAGCTCCACCGTACGTTTATGTCGGTGCCACCACATGAAGGCGTCTCTCTCCTGCACCACACAGCCATTACAACACCTCAACTGTCACCCGCTTCACTTATCCCTACAGAAACCCCTTTAATGGTCTGTTACAAACACGATTCACGACTCAGGGCTGAAAAGAATCGTCTAGTGATCTGAAGAGTGAAATAAGAGGCATCGAGGTACTGATGACATCAACTTATACTCTCTCTCTCTCTCTCTCTCTCTCTCTCTCTCTCTCTCTCTCTCTCTCTCTCTCTCTCTCTCTCTCTTCCACTTTATCATTTTGCCGACTTCAATTTTCATTCTCTTCCCAGAATTCTTTGCTACCTATCACTTTATCTGACTTCCATTCCCCTTCCTCGGTTCAATGCCATCTATCATCTTATTTACTTCCTTTTCTACTGTCTCTCTCCTCATTATTTCATACTCATCATCTTATACTGACTTACTCTTCCACCTCCTTCCCTTATACATACACCTCCATCTACTTTACCATATATTCCCATCTTAAGAGGTAGATACACTTAATACATGACACTACTCTACTTTCTACACACAGTGCCCCGCAAAATCTCCCAAAACATATAAATGGTATAAGACGAATTATTAAACCAATATACAGAAATGGTTTATGTTGAATTATTATACCAAACAACAGAACTGGTATATGATGAATTATTATTACATCTACATACAGAAATTGAGCTTATGTTGTGAGCACAACCTACAGCAGTCTCGCCCCGACGTGCTCTGCCCCAAAATAAACACCATTTCAACAGCTGGGTATAATTCATCCAGTCTGAAGCGAGATACATTAATGGTAAATTCAGTCTGTGGTACTAAACTGAAAATACGTAATTATTTCCCTACTGAAGAATGCACTCGTTGAGGGATCAATTTGCCGATCTAACCGCGTACTGTTTCCGTTCTCGCTTTTCTTTTTATTTTCTTGCCTGATGAGTGTTTTATCTAGCAATCTTGTTCCTAACAACCTCAGTACTTTCCAAAAATAGCTCTACCTGGCACGTCAAGAGAGATAGTGGGTATTCGTGTTCAGGTGCCATATGACAAGTGAGACTGCCAAGGTTCAACCCTCTCTTGTCGAGTTTACATTGGGCAACTGAATCTCAAAAATCAGGCTTCCTATGCTGTCCACAGTAGGATGCAATATATATATATATATATATATATATATATATATATATATATATATATATATATATATATATATTTCATTTACAGATAAGTACTAAGTACGTTGACATGAAAGTAACGCTACAAGAAAGTAACAAAAAGGGGGAAGGTTACCCTCAATCAAAATCACCATCATCATCATCATCATCATCATCATCATCACGACCCTATCTTCCACCTGAAACTGTAAGAGGTAATGTTGTTGTTGTTGTCGTTGTCGTTGTTGTTGTTGCTGTTGTCGTTGTTGTTGTTGTTGCCTAACTTTTTGAAAAACCAATTCAGTTATCGCCTTCACCTCTTGCATCCAGTGACGTCGTTCATAGTTTATCTTTGCTATATCCTGACGATGTAATCTAACTCAGGAAAGGCCTCTCTACTGCAGGGGTTAATGAAGGCAATTACCCAGTGTTGAAAAGGGATACCTTCACGTGGTGTCACCGATATAACCAGGTGGCTTAACTGCCGGGTTATACAATCGTCCCTCGACTACTTCCCTAACCCGCAAAAGGATAATGGTGAACTGTGCGATGAGGTAAACTGCAGCATGCAACCCACCGGCTTTACGTTTCATATGAGCCTAGGGTTGCAACTAGTACTACTGCCCTCTACAGTTTTTTTCAGTCTGGCCACATATAAACATAATCTTCAGCTGGTTCAAAAATTCATTAATTAAATTAAACAATACCGTCCTCTGATGAAGGAGTTAATCAGGACCTTAAACATTGACCAGAACTGCCGGAAAATTACCCAGTTTTCGATATTTTAACTACTTCTTACAATCTCTTCATTGTTTCATCTTTTATTTCTTTTCTTTTCACTCCTTCTGCAGAACCGAATTGACAGTAGTTTTTTTCCTGACCACGTGCAAGACAGGAGCCTGGTTTCCTTTTCTTGTGCCACACCCTTAAACGGATAAAACCTAACCCAATTCCTGTGTCTCGCGTGTGCATAGCCGCCTGACTCTGTGTGTGTGTGTGTGTGTGTGTGTGTGTGTGTGTGTGTGTGTGTGTGTGTGTGTGTGTGTGTGTGTGTGTGTGTGTGTGTGTGTGTGTGTGTGTAATTTACTGCTTTGTGTAAAGTGCGTGCGTCCGTGTGTTTTCCGTGTCTGCCTTGTTCCTGTGTGCACCACCTTTGTGTGTTTGTGTGTCTTCCGTGTCTACCGTGTATGCCATCGATGTGCACCGAATAGTTCTGAGTACACTACCGTGTATGCCATCGATGTGCACCGAATAGTTCTGAGTACACTACAAACATATAGGTGTGTATTCTGACGGTGTGCAGTCTGAGACAAATGGTCGCCTTATATTTCACCTCTTGCTTTGTTCTAGCTTGTATTCCTAAGCTTAGAGAGACATGGTATGACTCTGTTCACAAATGATTCTCTCTGTTACGATACGTCACGGGGAAAGCAACCAAGATACCTTCAACGTGGTGAGAGGTCTGAGGTTTGAAAGCATCATCTTTGGGTAGAGGAATTTACCAAACGTCTCTCTCAACTTATAGTAGGTACTGTATATTAGCCAGAATTGGAAAGTCAGAAGTACGAAACGTGCGAGGGAACGTTTGTCCTCAAGTGTTTTTGAACATGAAGAGGTGTGAAGGCATCACCTATAGGCAGAAGAAACAAGTCAGACCTCTTTCACCTAAGGAGTAGCCGCCAGGAATGGAAAGCGAGGAGAAGAAGAGGTATAATACTAGGAGAACTTTTGTCTCTGACTGTACAGGGTGCATGTGTCGAAGGTTTGAGGTGTAAAAGCATCATCTACGGACTGAGAAGCGATGTCGACCCTCTCTGAACTTAGAAATATTAGTCACCAAAGGAAAGTGACAAGCAGAAGATATGCATCATTTAAGGGCAGAGCAACATACCAAGCCTCTCTCAGCTTAGGAATATTAGCCAACAGAGTGAAATAAAATATGACGCTGACTTTTGTCCCCGTGTGTACATGGTGTTGGTGTTGGTGGTGAGAGGTGAGGTCCCCCAGGCCCAGTGCGTTGACACTTAGTGGTCACGTAACTGGCACCGCTCCCACTTCGCCACCTCGCTGCCCTCACTTTCTCAACCACCTCACTCCCCCCCGACTTTCCTAACCCTCGCTGGCAAAAATCTCGAGACACAGATGCACGAGTGAGTTTTATTAGATTCCTGAGAGAACAACGCAAGAATATACATCAGAGGTGAACTTTACACACGTCAGAGAGCAAGCTAATTTATTAGATTCCTGAGGAGTCAACGCATGAATACAGGTAAATATCATCAGTGAATTTTCTACCCGTCAATCATTTCGTGCTAGTCCACAGCTAATATGCCTTATTAGTGACCTGCCCATCAATCATAAAAGCAGCAGACATTGAGATTCCTACGCAATTAATCTAATTAGCCGTATTTTACTTATTCTAATTAGCTATGAACCTCTGTACTGTGCGAGTCCTTGGCGCCCAAAATGTATATGACGTATCCACCTGAGTCGTAATTTCTGTTTCCCCTTTACCCTATCGCTGGCTGGAGTTAGGTGGCATTCAGGTATTCACACCGAACGAGGACCTACTGATCAGTGTTAGGGGATAGTAGCTCGACAATCTGCTGTACAAAAAGAGGAACTGATCGCGTTGGCACCGACACTCATGCAGCCCAGAAACGCTTCGAATTACCAAAAACAGGTCTTCTTTCAGTGTGCAAACCTAGCCAGACCTTCTATCTGTCAGGAATTGGGATCTCATGAGCGTACAACTTGAAGGATCTACATTTGACCACTGACCCCATAAAGACAACCGGTCGAATTGTTTATTGACTGTGAGGTTGAAAATGGCCGTTTATTGTTTGAATCAAAATTTTATGATCGATACGGAATAAATATTATGGCATTTCCAACTACATACGCATAAGGCCACTTCCACATCGTTCTATCTCGGTTGCTTCCATGCTATATTCTTTGGGCCTCTCGAAGTCCTAGCACGTTCTCTGCACCGGTAGTTAGGTATTCATTTCTACCCCACTACACTTACGAGAAAAATGTCTTCATAAAACATGGCAATAAAGAAAAAACAGACTCGAATGTCTGTTTACGGCCGACTTCATTCACGATGGGTACTTTGACGTGATGAGCAGCATGCCTGTAAAAATCCAATGTTTGTACATGAAAAAATTTCTTCTGTGCACGTGCCTTCGAAACGTCCAGAATAAACCTTTAGTTTTACAAACCGAAACTTCAGTCAAACCTCCAGGTCAGAGTGGTAGTGAGCAAAGAGTCTGTAAAGAATAAGACAAACTGAGAGGATGGCTTCCTCCACGACAGACTTTATTTAACTCAGTAGCATTGACAGGAGATGGACTCAGGTCTATCATGGTTCTAACTATTACAAACCCTGAAACTAAATCGACGTTTTAGCCAATGGTCAATGGTCAGCTTCCTCTACGAAGGACTTCGTTCAACACAGATGTCAGACAGGAGATAAGGCCAAGTCTTGTCTTAATTCTACCCAAATGACGTATTTCACAATGACACCCAATACTGATGCCTGTCTTAATTCAGTTTCATTAAAGGGACGAGAACAAAGTCAACATCATTAAGAATAAAGCAGACACAGAGGTTAGTTTCCCCTACAATAGACTTCATTTACACCACCAGCCCACACAGGATACAGAGCCAGCCCTGTCTTAGTTCTATTCACTACAAGTAAAGAATACGGCAGAGTCAACGTCTCTTCTACAACAAACTTCATTCAGCCCAGCAGGCCAGAATGGACAGAGTTGTTACAAAGCCAGCAGTCTTGTCGCAGTTCTAACCCCCAAAGTCATGTATTCCACAGAAGCCATCACCAAGCCAAGCCTGTCTTACTTCCATTCCATTACAGGGATAAGAACAAAGTCAACATATCAGTAAAAAATAAGGCAGGTTCAAAGTTGGTTTTCTCTACGACAGACCTCATTCAACCCATGTGGCCAGACAAATGATGAAGCCAGGAATCGTTTCTTAGTTCTAGCCTCCCAAAATCAGGTATTCCACACACGACAGCCAAAAGTTTGCCTTGCAGTTGGCATGACACAGATGCACTACAGCGGAGGCAGGACGCGGTACAAGAGCTCTTACGGGATTTGGCGAGAAATGCCGAGAGCCAGAGAGAGAGAGAGCCAGAGAGAGCCAGAGCGCTATCGTATAAGGCAGAGGGAAATACTCGTGTAGCCTCCAACTTTTATGACCCCATGCAGTCGGAATTCTTGCTCTTGTCTGTCCTCTTGCCCTTTACTTATTTCTTTTCCTCATTTTGCCATTTACTCGATACGTCCTCCTCCTCCTCCTCCTCTTTACCTACTTCTCTTGCCCTTATTTCTCTCAATTTTTGCTATTCATGCCATTTACATCTTTCGGCCTCCTCCTTCTCTTTACGAATATTTATTTCTCTCTCTTACTTCATGCTCCTCTTCTGTCTTTTCTTACAACTTTTATCTCTTAGTACTTCATTATTTCTTCACCACGCTCTTTACTTACTTATTTCAACTCTTCTTTACCAACTTCCTTTATCTTACTTATTTCTACTCGCTCTTGCTATTGACTTTGTTTTCTCCACCAGATCTTAATTTACTTTGTCATCTTGTTTCCTTTTTCCTTCTCCCCCTCTTTACCATTTTATTACTTTTCCTCGCTACTTATTTCTTTCACACTGTTACTTATTTCCTCTTTTTGCTACTTTTATGATTTTTCCTACTCCTCCTTTTCACCTATTTTTTTCACATCTTGTTATTTGTTTATGTCTTCCTCTTGCTCTCTTCCTTATACTTTACTCTTATTTCTCTCTTTTCATGTCTTCCTCCGGTCTATTTATTTTTTCATACCCCTTGCTGTTCTGTTCGGATTTCTAAAGCTTTCCCTAACACTGCTTAACTTACTTATTTCATACGTTTCTAACAGATTTTCTCATCAATCTGACTTAACTGCGTTTTTCGTTAACCCCGTCAATTTAGTGACGTATTTATTTTCAGAGATGGGGGTGTGGGCTGGGGGGAGGGCAACGAAATGGCAGGGGACAGGGCGACATGGAGGTGAATTGTTTTTGGCCACCCATTACAGAATTAAGGCGTCTGACTATTTTTCAACGTAAGAAAAACCCCTCGCATAAAAGATGTTAATGAAGACTACAACAAACCCCTTCAACTCGTCAATTCTCCTGCCTATGCCGAAGAAAATCGTCTGAATTTTGCATGGATAAAGTGAAAAGGATGCCATCGGGGTGAAGGGGTCAGTTTCTCTCGTTATATATATGTGACTTAAAATTTTCCATGCATCTCTTACTTAACCCCCTCCCGTGCTACACAAAAGCATCTGGAAATAAGGATAAAACAGAAAAATCGTCTTTCAAGTGGAGGGATTGTACTTACCTCCCCATGCCTTCCTCAGCACATTAATCGTCAGAACAGAAAAGCAGCAGAAAAATAAAAAAATCGTCATTGTTGTGGTCCCTTCAATCCTATGGCGTACGATATTCTTTCTAAATTTACAAGTTTTATTTAGTGGACACCTCTTATAATTACGGAGTGACATAAGTAAAAATGACAATACAAATCACTGCACCGAAGGGGTTAAGCTGAATGAAATCGTCTAGAGCGAACACAAATAAAGCAAAAAGTCCTAGGGCTGAAAGGGTAAAGCTGAATAAAAACCGTCTACAGCGAGCACATGAAGCAAAAAAGTTCTCGGGTTGACGGGATTAAGCTGAATAAAATCATCTGAAGCGTGAATAAACACAAAAAAAATCCTCTGGCTGAAGGGGTAAAACTGAATCACACCATCTGGAGCGAATTTAAGACCTAAGATAAAAAAAAAAGTATTAGGACTGAAGGGGGTGTTAAGCGTCACGGGATCCTGAGAACAACCACCCCTCACTCTCATCACCTCAAAAACTCCTCCTGTACCCACTCTGAAATTCCCGCTAACCAGGGATAAAATTTGCATCGCGTTCTCCTCTTTCCACGCCACGACAAAACCCTCACCACCGCCAGCACCGTCCTCTCCTACGCCACTCGTCTGTTTTGAGGACACGGACAGAGGCACTTTTTCGTCTCCTGAATGTCTGTCGTCTCCGTGTGCTTCATTTCTCGTTGTGTTTATCCGTACATGTGTCTTCCACAATAGCATGGTTCGAATAACTAAAGTGTTCTGGTTCCTCAATGCTGCTTACACCAGTCTCTTCTTAAACGTCTGTCATCTAGGTTTCTTCCACTTCCCGTCATGCTGGATTAAAAGAAAAAAAATAATCAAGATCTTGCTTTACATGCGTATGTTTCTTCCATAATAACCGGGCATTAACGGGGGTATTCTGTTTCATTTATTTGCCTAGACAAATCTATTCTTAGCCGTCTATCGTCTCAGTGTGTTTCATTACTTCCGCCAACGAAGGTGACCGGGGTAATGTATTCCCACTTGTTTGTCTGTTTGTTTGTCCACAATATATCTCAGAAAGTTGTCAATGGATTTCAGTTAAATTTTGTGGATAAATGGATCATGCGGCAAGGAAGAGTTTGTTAAATTTTGGCGGTAATCTGAGTTCGAGTCCCAGTGCAGGAGTTTTTTTTTTTTTTTTTTCACACAAGATCTTAGAATTATATATGGATTTCAAATCAATTTTGTGGATACGTTGGTCATGAGCCAAGGATAAGCTGATTCACTTTTCCTGGTAATTGAGTATTCTGATATAGGTGCTGGCGGAGGTATGCACTCTCCGAATGCTATATATTTTTTTTCCTCGATGTGTTTATCCGTGCATGAATTTTCCGCAGCTGCTCAGCGCTAATGATCCAAATGCTTCCTTACTTCCTTCATTTTGCCTACACCAGTCTAATCTTCTATATCTGCCGTCTCAGTTTCTTCCATTTCTCATAGTGCTGGCTTAAAAATCAGTCAAGATCATACTTTGTCTTGGCACCAACCTTGCACACAAATAAAACTGCCCTATTTACTTCATCTATGCCAATCTATTCTTGAACGCCAGTGCCATTTTAGTTTGCTTCACTTCCCGCTGAGTTGGATTAAGTCTCCAGATGATACCTTTTTGTGCCCATCTACTTCCCACATTAACTCTAAGCCCTTTATCCTAAGATTTATTTATTTATCTGACGCATTCTTTTCCAATCACCATCTACAGTATTCTTGAACTACCACATGGACTGTCTTTATTCCTCGCTATGGAAGAACAGTGATGGAATTTTATTATTGAAAATGTCAGAATTCTAATCTTTCATGTTCTCCCATCCAATACACCTTGAATGGTAGTTATATACTCGTGCATTCATCGTATACTATATCTACCACAATTTTTGCTCTTCTCTTTTTTTTAACACCTTTCACACTCTCAGACTCCTACGGCTCAAAATTAAGTAATCAAGTCAACAGTCTGGCGTCAGTTTAAATAAAGTATGAGTTGTCCTGATCACGAAAGGGTTAATGGTGACAACAATAACACCCTTGGGACTTCTATGACACCCACGACAGAAAAAAAAATAACAATTGTCTCATGGTAACCTAATGAAACAGTTGAGTTGATGCGACCATGAAAGGGTCAAAACACAGTGGCAGATTTCTGTTTACTTCTCTATCTTTTTTTTTTTTTTTTTAATTATTATCCTTCATTCGTTCCCACATCTATCGTGTGTGTGTGTGTGTGTGTGTGTGTGTGTGTGTGTGTGTGTGTGTGTGTGTGTGTGTGTGTGTGTGTGTGTGTGTGTGTGTGTGTGTGTGTGTGTGTGTGTGTGTGTGTGTGTGTGTGTTCACGTAGTTTCCCCCACACGTGTCATGATTCTTATTTAAACATTACCAGTCACATTAGATTATTTTCACCCTTTAACTGTGCATTGCCAGATAGTTCCCACGACATTTTCCGTGACTTTTCCAGAATATTTCACCCGTCTTTAAAATGTTCCCTCATTCGTATTCTCAACATGACATTCCTTGCATCCTTACTAGGCGAAAAATAGGTTTGTCCTTCGTCACCCAATCTTCAAAACTGCCCATTAGGTCACAAATATTCTCTCCCGTCTTGAGAACTGCCCATCAACCCTCGGATATTCTCTCCTTTTCTCCATTTTTCCCTCATTCGTAGTCTGATCCTGATTATTTCCATTTTCTGAATGTAGAGGATGCGTCTCTCTCCAACCTCAATTTTCACACTTTCATCTAAGGTCAGCTCTCATTTCACTGGTCTATATATTTACCTATCTATCTATCTGTCTACCTACCTACCTATCGATCTAACAATTTACTTATCAATCTACCTATCTATCTATTTCTATGTGTATAGCATGGATGGAAGGGAGAAACTGGAATGAGTTTCATTTTTCTTAGATTTCTCTAACACTTCGGGCAACACAGAGCCCATCTAAAGAGAACATGTAGTCCACAACGTGAGAAACATAAAGAGATTGAAGTCCTTCCAATGTCTCCCTCTCATTCATTATTAACCTGTCACTAGAAATCAGGCATGATCTGAACTACCAATGTCTACGTTCTATACTCTGTGCTAGCTATCTTTCTGTCTACATGCTATCTCTGTCTGTTGTACCTTTCGCTCTTTCTGTGTCCTTCTCTTCACTGACATATCAAACTTTTTTTTTTCCCATATTAAATCTTCCACCACAAGTATCTGTTTCTCGTTACTCCTCTCTTCTAAGTACTTATCTGTATCTATTTATCCAACTATTTATGCAGCAGTATCATTCCTCTCTCTGATGGAGGTAATATGCATGTGATATTCTCTTTATCTAAGCTATTTAGAAAACTGTCAATTAATCCACCCATCCAGCCACCTACATCAATCTCCATTCTTGCAGCAGTATCACTTCACTCCACCATTGGATGTCGATGTTATCTGTCCTCTTTTCTTATCTAACTGGCCTATTTTTTACTCTCTCTCTCTCTCTCTCTCTCTCTCTCTCTCTCTCTCTCTCTCTTTATCAATCTATGTATCTCTGTATCTCTATGTACGAGTATATTTTCACCTCTACAAGCGCTTCCACAGAAACGTGAACCGGAGACAAAATCAATGTCTTCTCGAGATGCCTTTAACTATATATATATATATATATATATATATATATATATATATATATATATATATATATATATATATATATATATAAAACCCATTGGAGCCCAGTGTCCCCAGTATTGGACAGAAAGGGGAATTTTCAAATCTTAATAAAGTAGGGAACCCCCGGGTAGGGACCTATGAGCTTCGCGACTATGAGCCGATAAGAGGAGGGCGGTACGCTTAGTACCCTCCCGGTACAAGGCCTCGCCCATCAGCTCTGGTATCCAATGGGATATATATATATATATATATATATATATATATATATATATATATATATAATTTGAGGCTGCCTTTTCTAAAGCACATTTCTTAATAATAAAATTATTACCAACGTAACACCATCTATCTCCGTCCACCAGCATCCCTCCACCTTATCTTCCAACTGGTTCTCCTGGTCATTTAGCCGTGGCCCCAGTGTGTGTTAGTTACTCAGGGGGTTGGGGTGGGGACGGGGTGTGGGAGCGGGGGTGCCAAGGGCTTTCCAATAACCTGTTTATATGCGTGGACGAGGAGCCCCTTAGCCTGGCAGAGGGATATGCCTGCACCGCCTCCCACTCTGCATTAGAATAGGCTGGATCCTGTGCACTGGGGTCTACCTTCATACAGAGAGTTATTTTCATTTCCATTCTGACACAGGAATGTGGTTTTTATAGTTTTCTTTTCCTCTGTAGCACTGGAAAGTTTAGTCATTTTCAATATTTTCTGCTTTTTTATGTATTTTTATTTATCTGTATTATTATTATTATTATTATTATATTATCCTCACTTATTTTTATCTACAATCGTTCTCTCAGATCCTTTCTCCTTTTCTTTACCTTCCATTCTTCTAGTCTTCCACTCATTTTCCTTCCTGTTCTCTGCTCTCTTCCTTCCTTACAACTCTCCACTGCAGTTCATTTTTCTGGTTTAATTCCTTTCTTTCTCTTTTCCTCTCTCCTTCCAGTCCTTCTATGCTCTGCTTCCTCCAGAATCTCCTTAGTATTTTCTTTCATTCTTTTGTTTCTTCCATCCTCATCCTGCCTTCCTCCCGCTCCGCTCTCCTTCCCTCCTTTCCTCTCTAATCTTCCTTCCTTTCCTCTCTCTCCTCTCTTTCCAACTACCTGTCTCGCGTTATGAAATCTCTCCCCTGCCTCTACCACATCCCTTTTCCCTCTTCCTCCCTTCCTTCCTTTCCTTCTTCTCTCCCTCCCTCTCTCTCTCTTATTCCCTCCTACTCACACTTCCACATTCAAATCTCTTCCAGACTACTCCGAGTAATATACAAGACAGATTCTCTTACTCCTCCCTCCTTTCCCTCTCTACTTCTCCCCTTCCTCCTCCTTTCTTCCCTCACTCTTCTCCCTTCTCCTCACACCTCCATATGTGGTCCCTCCACGGCTGTTCCCTTGCATCCTGTTTCAGGTAATATGCATGACAGCTTCTAATACTTCCTCCCTCCTTCCCTTCTTTCCTTCTCTACCTTTGCTCTTTATCCACCTACTTTCCTCTCTCCTCTCCTCCCCTCCTCCTCTAAGATTCCTCCCCTTCCAGTCACGAGAAATAAGCAAGACAGCTAATACTGCTTCTTCCCTCCCTTCCTCCCCTACATCTGTTCTCCCTCTTAGCCCTTCCCTAGTCCCCTCCCTCCTCCCCTTCCCTCCTTCTAACGCCTTCATATTCAGACCCTTTCAAACTGTTCCTTTTCTACCAATCTCAAGCGACATACGAGACAGGTTTTAATATTGTTCCTCACCTCTGCCTTGACTTTCAACTCTCCTATCTTTCTTCCTTCTTCCATTCGTTCTTCCTTCTCCCCCTACTCTTTCCCTCCTCTCGACCCTCCACGTTTCAGACTTTCTCAGATCGTTTCATTCATTACAGTCTCGGGTATATACATGAAAACTTTTAATACTTCCTCCCATCATTCCTTCCCTACCTGTGTTCTACTTTTTCCTCCTTCCTTAGTTCCCTCTCACATCCCCTTCCTTTCTCCTCACACCTCCACATTCCAGATCTCCTTCACTGCCCCATTCCTTCCAGAGTCGAGAAATATGCAAAACAGCTTCTAGTACTTCCTCCCTCCCTTCCTTCCCTGCCTCTGCTGTTCTTTACCTTCCTTCCCACTCTCCCTCTTTCTTCCTTACACCTCCACCTACCAGACATATAAAACTACTCCTTTCCTACCAGTCTCGTGTAATATGTAGGATACGTTTGAACACTATCCTTCCCTTTACTCACTTCCTTCTTCCCCTTCACCCTTCCGTCCCTACCTCTATCCTGCCCTTCTTCTCTTCGTTTCCGCTTCCTTCCTCCTCATACCTCCATAAGGCCACCCTACTTTGCTCTAACCCTTCCAGTCTCCAGTTTCCTTTTCTTCCTTCCTTTTTGTCCCATCTCCGCTTCCCATCCTCCTCATCCTTCTTTATCCTCTCCCTCTCTCCTTCCCTTTCTTCCTCCTCACACCTCCTACATTATCCCTTGCCTGACCTTTCTGACAGGGATGACGAATTAGATCTCCATATTGTTCCATCTTTCTCCATTTCTGCCCCTCCTTCTCTCTCTCTCTTCCCTCTCCTTCTTCTTCCCTCCATATTGCAAGACCTTCCATATTGCCCGATCCCTTCCAGTTTTCAGTGACATGCAAGACAATGTGTATTTCTTTCCCTTCTTTCCATCCTTCCCTACTTCTGCTCCTCACCCCCTTTCATTCCCTTATTCCTTTCCTTCTTCCCTCCTCCTTCTCTCCTTCCCTCCTCCTTACACCTCCACATCCCAGGGCCTCCAAAATTATCCATTCCTTCCAGGCCGGGTAACATACAAGAAGAATTTTATTAGTCTTTCTCTCCTTCTTTCTTCCTACTTTCCCTTCTCTCTCTCTCTCTCTCTCTCTCTCACATCCCTCCTCCTCTCACCTTCACATTCCAGACCATCCCAGTCTGACCTATTCCTTCCAGACCAACAAGGCAAACAAGACGAATTATTGTATTTCATTCTCGTCTTTTCTACCTCCCTTCTTCCTTCCTTCCCTTCTTTCTCCCCTCTTCCTCTCTCCTTCCTTCCCTCCTCCTCCTCACACATCCATATTCCAGTCCTTCCCAGCTTACGCCAATCCTTCCAGACCACTGTGACTAGGAAGACGTATTTTAATATTCATCCTTTTCCTCCCTTCTCTTCGTTCTCTCCTTCTTCCCTCCCTCTCTCCTTCCCTCTTCCCCACACCTCCACATTCCAGGCTCTCTCAAATTACCCCATTCCATTGCAAGTCGCTTTATATCATTCCTCTTCTTCCTCCTCCCTTCCCATCTTCTCTCTCTCTTCCCTCCTTCACTTTTTTTCTTTCTCTTTCCTCCTTCACTCTCTCTCCCTCTCTTCTCTTCTTCCTTCTCCTCCCTCCTCCTCACACTTCCACATTCCAGGGCCTCCCAGATTGCCCCATTCCTTGCCCATGCGGGGTGACATGCAAGACGTGCTTTAATATCGCCAGAGAGCGCCGCTGTCTCCCGCTGCCTGACTCTAAACAATGCGCGAATCTCCAAACTGAATTTTAGCACGAGTGTTCCTGGAAGAGAAGGGGAGCATATTCTGTAGGCTCGCTTTTCCAGTTATATTAGAATATTGATGGAAATTGAAAAATGATTCTGGATATATTCAAATCTGCCTTCAGCTGTGCCTCTGAAACTGATGATGCTTAGTTTAGCCTATACTAGACGGGTTTTCTTGTAAATCTGATGTTTCCAGTTACCATATACGGTATTAGACTACTGAGGAATTATAAACTGTTCTAATTCATGGGTTCTTCCTCGAGTTGTCTTTATATCAACCTTGTGCTGGGAATATAATGAAAGTATTAGAGGGAGAGCATATTCACTAGTATCATTTTTTCAAGTTACATTAGAATACTGATGGAAATTAAAAAGGTTCTTGATATATGCGGATCTTAATATATAATCCTCAGAGCAGCCTATAATGAAAAAAATAATAATAATAATAATTTCAGGGACGGGTTTTCCAAGAAGAGAAGAGGACCATATTCAGTAATCTCGTTTTCCAGTTAAATCAGAATACTGAAGAAAATTAAAAATTATTCTTCATATATGCAGATCCGCCTTGACATATGCCTTTGAAATATATGATACTTAGTTTATAATGGACGGGCTTTTCTGAGAGAGAGAGAGAGAGAGAGAGAGAGAGGGAGAGAGAGTCTTAATCCTGATTTTAAAGAATGCTAAGCAAGTAAAAATTTCTCCTGAATCTTCTGGGAATATACAAAATGCCATCTAAACTTAAGCACTGGTTTTCCTCAAGCATCAATTTTTTCAATTATATTAAAAAACTGACGGAAATTGCATAAGATTTTTAATATATTTAGATGCTAAGAGTAGCCTACACTATTGAAACTTTTAAATTTTGGAACGGATTTTCCTAGATACGGAGGAGGCATTACTCTTATAACTACTCTTTTCTAGTTGGGAATCGTCAGGATATGGGGAAAAATTTATAGGATTCCTAATCTATAGGATTTTCCAAGAATTGTATCATTATTTTGTGTATATACTGGAAGCCATATAAATTTAAAGATGAATATTAATTTTGCATATAAATTGGAGGCCGTATAATGTACAGGTGAATACAAATTTTGTGTGTATATATATACTGAAACTCATACAAATTTACAGGTGAATATTAATTTTGTATAAAAACTGGAGACCACATAAATATACATATGTTATCCAAGAAGTGGGGCGCCATAATCCCTCATCTAACTTTTCTGGTTATACAAGAAAACTGAGAGTGATTAGAAAGGTCCTTTATATATGTAGACCAACCTAGAGATATGGTTCTAAGATATATGATGCTTAGACTAGCGTATACTGGCGGCAATAAATTCTGAGACGTGTTTTCCTGGTAGAATGAAGTTGTTGTTATTATTATTGTTATTATTATTATTATTATTATTATTATTATTATTATTATTATTATTATCACTAATTCTGTTGTGCTTTTGTCAGCTACGATATATTAGGAACTGGAAAGAATTAAATGCAACTGGTGATTGATGTCAAATTCCTGGAGTTGTAATTTTGTATTAAAGAAAAAAAATGCAGTGATAAGGAGAATTTTTCTGGACGAGGGTGGACCATAATTTGAGCCATAATGTCTAAAAGGGTGTGACATGTTATCAAGTATCACATTTCCAGTTAAGGTATATTCTCCACTCTGAAGAAAACAAAAGGTGATTCCTAACTTCTGTCATCTTCCTATACCTCAATAATTTTCTTCACTTTTAACTCGATTACATGTTTTTCATTTTACTTAAGCTGTCACCGTCAACTTTATTCAACTCTGAGAGGGATCTATAGATGAGAAATGGTTAATGGAGGCTACATATAACCTCTCTAGTTTGAAAAACTTCCTCTAAACTGAATATTATCATCTGGACACACACACACACACACACACACACACACACACACACACACACACACACACACACACACACACACACGCGCGTAGCGAAAAGGATAAAAGTGATCCCTGAATTATGTGAACTTCCCCATACTGTACCTTTAAAATAATTCTCCACTCAGACTACAAAAGGAAAAGTATAAAATCAGGGCTGGGTTTCCTTGTCGGGGGGGGGGGGGAGGGGGTTACACATTTTAACTCCTGGTTTTTAGTTATGATATATTATGGAAGATTTGAACAGTTCTTGATACTGTGTATTTATATTATGTTGGAGTTCTAGCTTCAAAATAACATCGTACTTAGGCTACTATGAAAACACTCTCATATTTGGGACGGGTTTTCTGCCTAGTTATTCCTGTTATGATATAATAGTAACTGGGGTGAATTAAAAATTATTCCTGATC
The DNA here is from genome assembly GCF_032717465.1 of Coenobita brevimanus. Classification (NCBI taxonomy): domain Eukaryota; kingdom Metazoa; phylum Arthropoda; class Malacostraca; order Decapoda; family Coenobitidae; genus Coenobita; species Coenobita brevimanus. Next base: position 25,723,292 of record NC_137042.1, read on the forward strand.
TCTGTGATCTTCCAGGAGTTAGGTCTTTCAAAATCTAAACTACTGAAGAATCTAATGTTTGGGGTGTGTTGTCCTGGAAGACGCGGTGTTCTAATCATTTTCTGTTATTTCCTGATAAGACAAGAGTGACTAAGGTGAGGAATGAAAATGATTCTTGATATACGCAACTCTTTCTTGAGTTAACCTTTGAAATATATGATGCTTAAGCCAACACATACTGCAGACATTGTGCATCTCGTGACCGGTTTTCCAAGAAGGGTGGCCATGTCCTCTTGGCTTGATTTGGTAGTAATGATGTACAGTATTTGGAACTGGTCAGAATTAAAAGTGACTCATGATTTAAGTCTTCAAGCTGTATTCTGTTGGTGTTTTTGTACTTAGGCAATATTCGCAAACAATATAAAATTTGAAGTGAGATTTCCTGAAAGATGGGGGAAGCCTTATTCTTTGCCTCATTCTTCTAGCTGTGCTATGTTAGAAACTATAATAGTATTAAAACTGATCCCGTTCTTACGCTATATTACTCAAGATGCATCTGTATCATAATGCTCCGCCAAGAAAATTTAAAGAATGGCAATGCATTTTACTGTGTGATTACTGATGTTCACCAGCAGGCTTTCGGAAGTCAGACGGCTTGCCACACTTACGATACAGAGAGAATAAGGCAGCTACAATTTCGTAACACTAATGTAGAAATGAACCCCTACAAGTGATGATGATTTATTACATGTTAATAGATGACTTAGAAATTTTTGCGAGACGACAAAATTACAAATAAAATGTGTAAAATATATCAGTGATGCTTTATAACTCCTGGAACAGCAACAAAATTATTACATCCAGAAAGAAAGAAATAATTTTCACCTCAAACCCAGGCTCTCCAGTCAAGGTCCCTACCAGCAACCTTTTCAATACGGTAATCATCTTTTTTTTTTTTACCAGACAAATATATTAAAGTCAGAGAAATGTTATACAAGTGAAAAGTTAAAGAATGCTACACCTAACCCAACAAGTTCGGACAGTCTCTTCTAAACTCGGATGAGAAATTGCCTTAAAGGTGTGGCCTGGAAGCCGACACCTGCAAAAACCGTGTGAATGGCACCGCAGAGGCAGCACTGGGTTGTATGGCAGGTGTCTGGCTGGAGGAAGGGGTACACAAGTAGGCTCCAGTCAGGGGATCAAAGTTCCCCTAATGTTTCACCATTTCTGCTTCTCATTTTCCTTTCTTGGCTAATTTTCCTAAGATGAGAGAGGCTTTGTATGTCTGTCTTCCTGCGAATTGATTTTCTATTATTATGAGTTTGTGAAGAAAGTGACAGACAAGTCCTAAATTATAAAGTAGACGTAGATTAAAAATTATGTCTCTGAATGTCCCTTATAACATTCTTACTCTTATGCTTAGTTCTTTCTCGTGTGTTCAGTGTTTTTCCACCCACTTCTAAATTCGCGTCATTGCTTTTAGTATCAGACAAAAAAAAAAGGATACGGAATAACTAACTAAACTAAATGAAATGCCGACACTGCTTCGTTTCACATGTACAAATTTCACCTTTCAAAGTGAACTAGTCAGGAGTTCGTGTTCTCGTCGGCTTAAGATGTTCCCTAATGCCTCTTCCTCAGCGACTTATTCTGCATCTTATAAAGGAACGCTTATGAGGTCAGGCCTTCACATGATATTCTCTCTCTCTCTCTCTCTCTCTCTCTCTCTCTCTCTCTCTCTCTCTCTCTCTCTCTCTATCTCTCTATCTATCTATCTAAATTCATTCAGATTAGAGGCGACCACTCGTGGTAAAGAGTTAATATATGAAATTACACGCCAACCTGTGGAGAGAAAAATACTACTACATTATAAAACAACCATACATGTTTTCCTTACCAAAAGCTTAAGAACACTGAAAAATGGAACAAGAAGTGGGCTTACCAAGCGACACTTTTCCCTTGCTCTTTTTTTACTCACGGCATCATTAAACTAAAATTATTACTTTTTTCAGAATACAGAGCTAAAGTTTGTTTTCCAGTTCAATTTCGTTTTGATTACGCGAGGAAAGATTAACGTGTAAAAAAAAATGGGATGATGGCTGAGGTATATACGCTGGTCTGTCATTATAGTACTAGCATATCGTACACGTACAATATATAGTATACCATCATATAACGCTGTCATAAAAACATCTCATATATAAAAATTGTGTTTCCCAGGGAGTTTCCATATCTATGCACTGTCGCTATATATATAATAAAAAAAAATATACTACTATCACACAGCAACATTCTATAATAAGGTACACAGATAAATAATATTGGTGTTCCTCCGGGAGTCTCCATATTTACGCAGTGGTCCTATGTTTTAATATACCTATGCTATGTTCATGCCTTTTTTTCAGCTGAGATATGCTTTGGGTGTTTCTGCTTACTGTTGCTAAATTTTTCTCGTTACAATATTTTTATGCCTACTGTTCCCTTAAATATCTTCTTTTCTACCCACTGTTGTTAAATATCTTCTTTTCTAACTAGAGTTATTTCAAATCTTGTTACTTAGTTTTACTTTTAATGTCTCCTCATGCACCCAGTGTTCCTTTTACAACTTCTCTATCTACTAAGTGTTCCTTTATTCCTTACCAACTCAGTGATAATAAAAATGTTTCTTGCTGTGTTACTTAAAATATTTCTTAACTGTCTACTTTAAAATTAAATGTTTCCTTATCAATCCGGCATTCCTTTAAACATCTTATCTACCCAATGTTCCTTTAAATTTCTCCTTTTCTGTCCACTCTCACTTTAAATATTCCTTTATATGTCTCCTTATCTACCCAGTGTTAATGTAAATGTCTCAAGATCAATATATTTTTTTTAATGTTTCCTTAAAATGTTCGTTCTGTCTGTTCTGTGTTTTTTTCATGTCCTCTTACCTGCCCAGTCACTATAAATGTGTTCCAGTGTTCCTCTTAATGGTTCCTTATCTATCAGTGTTACTTTAAATGCCACCTTATCAACCTACTGTTACTTTAAATACCCTGCTACGCCCCCAGTGTTCCTTTAAATGTCTCCTTATCAACTCAGGACTGCTTAAAATGTCACTTTCTCTACCCAGCGTTCCTTAAAATACCTCCTCCTTTTTCCAGCGACTCTTGCTTTAAATGTCTCCTTATCTACCCACCGTTCCTTAAAATACCTCATTATCTACCCATTATTCCTTAAAATATCGCCTCATCTATCTAGTGTTACCTTAAATGTCTCCTTATCTACCCAGTGTTCCTTAAAATATCGCCTTATCTACCCATTATTCCTTAAAATACTCCCTTATCTACCATGTCTTACTTTAAATTTCTCCTTATGTACCCTGTGTTCCTTAAAATGCCTCCTTACCTACATAGTGTTTCTTTAAATGTCCCCTTATCTGCACAGGGTCACCTTCTCTACTTACTGTTAAAATGTGTCTACCCAATATCACCTTAAATGTTTCCCTACTTATTTTCTTAGTTTGCTTATTTCTTCTTCTCAGACGAATTCCCTACATACTTATAATCAGTGGTATTATTTTCTTATTTTCTCCTATCTGTTCAATCCTTCACTTATTTTCGCTACCTACTCAAAACCGTATTATTTTCCTCACATACTCGGGGCTGCTTTTAATTTCACAATGCATTTATAGTTGTTTTTTTTTCCTTGTTTTTTTTTTTACCTACTCACTGCTCTTCTGATTCTCTGATTCTTTTCTTACACCCTGTCCTACCCTTACTTTTTTTCTATTTAACAATTGCTTTTCATAATTGCTTTGCTCTATCTCGCATGTACACAATTCTGAAATTATTTAGCTTTAGTTTGTCAAGGGCAGTTTTACACTTTTTGCTAAATTTTTGTTTAATTTATATTTCCTCATCTTAAATTTTTTATAATATGTATATGATACAATCTCAACCGTGAATTAGTATTTTTCCATTTCGATTTTATTTTTTTTTCTGCATTTTCACCTCGCCAATATGTTTTTTTTTTTCTCCCTCTGTTTTGTTTATGGTATTTTTTTCTTTGGCTCGTTCAAATTTACAGGATTTCATCCCATATACGTCCTTACTCTCATAATTCACAGGGGCCTCCAGTAATTCCCTCTACTCTTATGTGTTGAATAATGAAATATGATGCCCCGTACTTCTTAGGGTTATCAATTGCCAGTGACATCCTGCCGCTCTGCCATATATCTGTGTTACGGAGGACATCATAATTCTGTTCCGCCTCCTGCTTTATCGTATGGACAGTGCAAAGACCCGCTGAGAACTGATGGACGAGAGAGAAATTTTTATGATGCTAGGTCTGGACGTTCATGGCAAACAACGACACATCAGAGTCCTTCAGAATGACTGCAAATAAAAAGCAGGATTCTATGTTTCCTTCGTAAATGAAACAATTTTAACAACCATATATAAATGCTTAGATGCCTCCAAGGTTCTAAATTTCAGACCTGTATAATATCACACGGGTAGCAAGGACAAAATTTTTAAAAAGAAAAAACAATCATATCAGTGAAATTATTAAGATCTTGAGCCTGAACGGTGCTAAAATGCAGGATTAAGTTTTCCTCTGTAATGAAACCACAGTAACGAATCGCTTATGTCTCATGATTTTAGACTAATGTAGTAATGCCAAAGAATTACTGACTCTGGCCGACCCAATCATCATAGTGCTTGAGGCTGAGCAGAACGAAAAACCAAGACTCTAAGCTTACCACTGTACATGAAACGGCTGTAAAGAATTATGATGGACGACAGAGAAACATTTAATGATTTTAGACTTCTACACACACACCTGACAAAGAAATGCTGCCTTGGACTAATATATGCTTGTCCTTGGGTTTAAGTTCTTCCTCTGTATATATCTAGCTGTCATCATCCAAGTCATTTTCTTTAATTCTTTGAGGATGACGAAAATCTTAATTCTGTTCTTACTACCGTCAAACGATCTAACCCCTATTAGGATTGGTATCCCCTCGTCTAACGGTAAAAATGAAGTCTCCAACAACCCTCTTACAAAAACTTAGCTGTTCTGTTCTTACTGCTTCAAGACGATTTCATTCATCTTCGGAGTGGTCTTCTCGTCATCTAAGGGTTATGCCTGAATGGTACTGTACATCTGTGTTTTATTTCAGCGTGCCCACAACTATCCAATCACCACCACCAACACCACCACCACCACCACCATGACCCTTTTTCCCACTCATATTATCGCACCATCACCATCACCATCATCATCATCCTGACTTATTCCCACCCAAGGATGGATGGGGGTAGGAACCAGATGTGGTATGATAAGTACGATCATGAGAGTACTATCAGCACCATGCCCAGTGAAATGCGCCACACAAACATTCTCACACCATTCAAGCGCTCAAACTAAATTTGTGCTGTGTGAACCCAATATTTAGACTTATGTCCCTTTCTGTACGTGGGTATAACAACAAATGACTATAACAACACGTGGGTATAACAGGACCTGCGACCCTTAGTGTATGCTGGCACAACTCGACCAATGGTGCTTTTCAACAGACGAGTGACTGACAGCTCCGGGACCAAATCAAAACAGGATTTTACCGAAAGTCTGCATAAGTTAACTATTACACGTTTCTTCTTCTTCATCATCTTCTTCTTCTTCTTCTTTTAATATTAACTCAGATCTGACTGCGATGTGCTTGCTAACAGTGTGAGTGAAGGCAAATGTATAAAAAATCTAATATATCACTCAGGCTCTGGAAAGTTTACAAACAAGACATCTAGTAAACTATTTGTTTTTGTCTTTTTGAGAATGAATGGCTTTTACGCCAGTCTATGTGATGTACACCTATGATGAAAAACAAAGGATATTTTTATGTGTAGCTGGTTATGCTTGTGAGATGAAATCATAATTCTGAAGAGTTGACTGATGTGTGAATGACTGTGTGAACCATTTTACTAGGTATGCTCTTGATAGCTCTCTTAGTTTTATGATTTCTTTAGTATTGAATCCTACATTACCCCATCTATTACGGTAGGAGTAAGGGTCTCGATGATGACAATGATGATAGGAATATTCAACCCTGGATGAGCACTGGGATGATGCGTCTGGCAAGGGATAGGTATGTTTTAAAAAAATCCATGATGCTCAAGATATCAATGTGACCAAGACCCTACTACTTCTCACACATGTTACCAGCTACACCCTCTGAGTTAACAGGAGCCAAAGCGATCAAGCAAGGCCTTCCTCTGGTAAAATTCTTAAGGTGGAGACAGGATGCTCCCACTGCAGTCTTAGGCCAGCGTTCTCGTCGGTTATGCTGGCTCCCTAACACCTCTTCCTTGGCGATTTATTTTGCTTATTACACCTTGCTATCCTATTCTGTACTATTTAAATCGTATTATAATATCATCATACTCTTCATAAATGACGTACAAAATTATCTTAACCGACGTTATCCAAAAATCAATCGCTAAGGAAGAGGTGCTCGGGAACCTCCTTATGCGAGAAGTTACTTCTGCCAGCGGGTGTATTTTCTACTTATTTCGTGCTGCCTCTAGACGATTTTATTCAGGTTAGAAGTGTCAGAGATGGCCTTCTGTAACCCTTGCTATACAAGAGGGTTTTCCTAGCTGCGTATTACAGAACAAAGGTAGCAAAGACAAAATTAAAAAAAAAAAAAAAAAAGCTTCATACCTGTGAAATTATTAGGCTCTTTACCATTAAGGTCACCTATAAGGAGAATTTTCAGTGAAGTTCCTACTACCTGAAGTATCAATGGCTGCTTTATATTACACTAAGCATTTAACGGCCCTTCAGCCCGAGAACACAGTATTTATCTTTATTCTTGCTACCTCCAGGCGATCGTATTTAACTTAAGAAGGATATCATACTGAAAGAATTTTAAAAAAATCCACAAGTTAAGTAATTTTTCAGACATGTAAGTTTTGGCTTCCCAATCAACGCAGTTTCATGATTTCTCAAGCAGTGGAAGCAAGTGCACTTCTAATTCCTACCTGTCAAACCACAAGAATTCTCTACTTCTGAACACTCTATGAAAACAAGCAAGAAAACACTGAAAAAAAAAAAAAAAAAAAAGGCAACGACCCCATCAATGTAATATTTCTTATTTCTGAGGACTGGAAGCAAGTAACGCCAATAATTCTAATTTCCTAATATATGCAATCTTTCAGTTTCTGAAATAGGCCTGATTTCCCGATTTTTCGCTGCGTAGCTAAACAAAATCCACAACTGCAACCCCCACCCTCAACCTACGCAATTTCCCAACTTCTGATCACTGCATGCAAGCAAGCAAGCTGTCGGGTACAGGACAAGCAAGTGATCGGGAGTCAGGGTGTCGGGATAAACAAGAGATCGAGTCGAGATATCGGAAAAAGCAAGCGATCGAGAGTCAGGGTGACGGAACAAACAAGCGATCGGGAGTCGGCGTGTCGAGATAAGCAAGCGATCGGAAGTCTGGGCGGCGGGAAAAGCATGCGGTCGAGAGTCGGGGTGTCAGGATAAGCAAGCGATCGGGAGCCGGGTTAAGACGCGAGCGGTTGTCGGGAGTCGGGGTAAGCTGGACTCGCGGCTCCGAAAACGCCACCTGCCTGCCTGCCTTGGCCCGCCCAGCATCGCCTTCCCGGTCGTCGCGTTTCTCGGGGTTGTAACTCCTTCAGTGAGATCACTCCTTTATTTTCTTATTTATTCCTTCTATATCCAGCCGATTCTTTTTATCAACTTTGGAATGACCTCTCGTATTCAAGGGGTTAATGAAGTACGCATCTCATAACCTCCAGCTCGAAATGTAGAAGGAAACATTCTAAAAGAAATGGAAAAATGAAAAACGACATAGTAGGGCAAGACTTGAGAAGCTTCTTTCACCTCCTCCTCATGTGTTAATTTATGCACTTATTCTCAGGCACGAAAACCATGTCTACACTGCGGTGATAGTTACGTCATCAGGAGAGTACTGAGGTGTAACACGGAAAATTAAAAAATGGGAAGAGGTTCGAGTGAGCCTCCCAAGACATCTTTTTCTAAGAAGGCTCCCTATACCACCTGAAGGACCCAAGCAGCCCTAGGATTTCTGGTGGTAACAGGAGTAAAAATGAGAAAAAAAATATGTTATCGCACTGCAAAGAGTCGACGGATTTCCTACAGTCTTATACCAGGGGATTTTATTCAGCTGACAGACTTTCAAACAGCTAAATGGATAAGCAATTAATCTGTTTTAAACTCCTAAACCCCTTCAGCATGGCAAAGTACTGTTACGTACGGTAATATTGATCCACTTATTACTCGAATAAACCTGAAACTCCTACACAGCATTCTGAGATGTCTGTTGGCCTCCGCACATGGCATCACTGTTTTGAGAGTCACTGTATATCTGGTTGTTTATCGTAATGGGGTGCATCGATATTAATATCCCCAACTGTACATTTCGTTTTAATCAGGAACACACCAGACAATTAAATACAGCTTCGTGGAGAGGTCTTGCGGGGAAGGAGAAAATGAAGGCTGTATCAAACTTCTCTGCGGTTCGTGGAGTCACTTCTAAGATTTAAAATATCGCCTGGAGATATCAAGACTACTAAGCACGTCATCGGATTGAAGCGTTTAATCCCTTCACAATAATGACTATTTAAGTTACTTCTGCTGCTTCCAAACAAGTATATTCAACTTAGGAAATTGTTCTCGTGTTAAAGGGTTAATGAAGGCCTCACATGACCCACGCATTTGGAAAAGTATCCCTCAAACTTGATAAAAATCGCTCAGAGGTAACAAGAATAGGCATAGTTCTGGAGGAGCAGCTTCAGATCCTTCCAAAATACTTTCCCTGTTACTTGGAGATCGTATTCATCATGATCTCAACCAATTTCTACATTAATTAAAGTCTCTACAACAATGAATTACGTTTTGTCGATGTTTTCAGAGTAATATTAACTGCAGTATGACTGTGACGTGTTTGGTACGTGAATTAGTGACGTCGTAAGTGTAAACAAACGATCTTAAACAGCACAAAATCATGGGGGTTTATGAATACGACCCTGGGGCGGTATTTATAAAACTCCCCTCAGCTTAATTTGTGGATGAGGTTGTATGTTCGTCCGTCTTCACTCCTAAAGCAACCGATTATTACGCAATCAATCAAGAGTGAATATATAAGCGAAAAGAATCACACGAAATAATGCGATCTTAGATATTAAGTAACTGGTACGTGGACTAGCTTATCCATTTAATTCGTTAGGATCCTTTATAAATACAGCCTCTGGTTCCCGCTGGTCTGCCCTCCGCTCGCCGACACCGAGAGAGAGAGAGTGTCAGAGAGTGAGATAGAGAAGCGTCCGCCATTTCCCCGTCTCTCCTTACTACCTTCCTTCCTTCCTTCCTTCGGCATCTTACATTTGCATCATTTTGTTATCCTTCACGATGATAATGCAATTTTTTGATTTACTCCAGTTACCAGCAGACGATTTTATTCAGCTCTTCACTTTCATAGCCATTAACCTCTTCATTACGATGTCGTCTTTTAGATTACTCTTGCTACAGTCCCTTCACTAATATATCTTTTTTTTTTTACTTTATCTCTAGAAGCATTTTATATATAAATATATTTAGGAGCGATTTTTTTTTTCGGAACTAGGGGATTGGTTGTAAGAATATTTGAGGTCTTCCTTAAGCTGAATTAAATAGCCTCTTAGCAGCAGGAATGAAATGAAAAAAAATAATAAAAAATCGTCCTAAAGCAGCTACCCAGTTCCCATGCGAGATCTTCCCTAAACTGAATAAAATCGACGGGTGGTAGCAAGAATGACACAATCCTGAAGCGTCGGCATGTGAGCGGGTAAAGGGAGTTTGCATCTATGCCCTTCCTTCCCTGCGACAAGACCTCCTTCCATGAGCAGAATATATTGGACACTATGCGGGGCCTCCTCCAGGTTCGATAAAAATGCCTCGGTGGAAGAAAGAATGATATAATTTGAGGGGCACCCACGTATCTGAAGGGGGTTACTGCTCCCTACCACTTAACCGCAGCAGGTCCTCCCCTAAGCAGAACATGTAATAGTGGAGCGACTGCAGGAATTTAAAAATCGTATAGAATGGGTGAAAAGATACGAACATGAAGGATGTGATGACGTGATGCTGAAGTATCTGTGTTGTATAACTGTATCTATACTATGGAATAGTAACTGTACCGCTTAACTGTAACTATACTGACTAACTGTAAATGTATTATGTAACAATAAATAATTAACAATGTTTATGGTAATGGTCCGTATTCTCGTTGGCTCAGTAGATTTCGCATAATATCTCTTCTTTGCCTTTTCATTTTGTCAAATCACCATCAATTCAGCAAGAGGACTTTTTTATATATTATATCCCTGTTACCGCCAGACGTTTTTACTCAAATTAGGAGGGACCTTAGGAACTGGGGGAAACAAACATAACTATTTAATTTCTTCCCTACAAAAGGTTCTCTAAATCTGAATAAACAAGCCTGCGGTGGCAAGAATAAAACAGAAAAAAAGTATGTCTTCGCAGTGGAGGGAATAATATCCTCTTGTACATTACTGACACAAACTAAGTCAATACTAAAATTATATTGGTAACATGCAAGACGAAAAGTTGAAATACACAAATTATTCCACTTACGAAGAAATGTTACAAAGCATGTTACAAAGCCTCCTTCAATAACATAAAACTCTGCATCAACGTCTAATGTGAAAAATGAATCGCGTAGGAAAAGGTGCTACGACGCCTCCTACGCCAAAGAGAATTTAGCTCATTGCAAGCGTGATGTTGCATGGCTTCCGGTCGTGCAGAAGGGAGCCATCTTTTACATTCCATGTCAAACTTGTGCATACCAACGCCTTCTGTGTGATATGATGGGATACACATGCTTGTGGGCCCGTGCCTGCTTCCTCATGCATGTGTTACGTGGCTGTGATTCACATTGAGTGAGCTCCCCTTTTGCTTACACCTGCTCCATCTCCGCATCGCCCCTCTCTCTCTCCCTGCCTGCCTGCCTGTATGCACCACGTGACGCTCCTGCATGCCTGGCTGTGTGTGTGCGTGTGTTTGTGTGTGTGTGCATGCGAGAGTGTGCATGCATACCTCCACGTGGCGCCCGGTGATTACGCCAGTGCATGAGTGTGCGCAATTTTATGTGCGTGAGCGCATATGCTACCACGAGCGATGTGTACGTGTGGTGGCCGCGGATTAGTACGTGCTTGCATGCGTGTGTCCGGGTGTATGAAGGTGTGTGTGTGTGTATTTCCCAGGATATGGAACCCGATGCAGAGGCAGAACTAAGCTGCATACCATCGCCTGCCCTCACTACGCCCCGACCTCTCTGCTTAATTAAAAATATGATGTGAGGGTAAAAAGGACAGTGAACCCCATCCAATATTACCTCATGGGTATCGTGCAAGTTGGGATATACAGCCGGAGACAAAAGTTCGTGTAATACTTCACCTCATATGCTTCGAATTTTCCTCGCTGGTTAATATTCCTAAGCTGGTAGAGGTACGTTTCTCTGACTGCCGGTGATCCTCTACTATTATGCTTCAGGGAGAAATGTGAAGGACATGCCCTAAATGTGAAGCAGACACAGTGGAACAGAATGCAGACTTTTTCCCCAGACTGTACATGTGCATTTGGAGTGACTCTGTGCATAAGCTGAGCGACGGCCTCCGCACTTCGTAATTTAATCTCTCATACTCTAAGTCCTTCAGCCAATTTTTGCGCGTCCCGACCATGATGGTGTGCATTATTAAACGCTCCTCGTAATCAAAAGTTCGTTATTATTATGAGGACAAAAAAGCAAACAGTGCAAAAAAAAAACAGCAAGCGATCTCTCTCTCTCCCTCTCTTTTTTTTTTTTCCTTCAAGTTCGCTGCAGTGATTACTTTTTTTCGACGCTTATCCTTTGCCTCAGGAAAAATAGCACTAAGAACTCTCCTTCACAAATGTGCAATAAATCACACAAGACCAATGAATCTTCCTTCCCACCCACCTTGTTCATTTTCCATCAATCCCTTCAAGCTGATGACATTTTCCTTTATTCTTGCTCCATGTAACTCTAAGACAGTTTTACTTGGCTATGGAGAGACTTTTCCTGCCTTTATTTCTTTTTCTTTGTTTCTTTTTACTGGCGATGTAGTCTTTATTTACCCCTTCCCTGCAAGTGGTCCACCTTAAGCTGAATAAAATCGTCTGAAAATTGTGTGAATGCAAGGGAAAAAATCGTCTGGAGTTAGTAAGAATAAATCAACCAAACACGTCATTGGACAGAAGTGGCTAATACTCCCCTCCATCTCCCCCGCCCTCCACCCCCCCCCAATCACCCTCCCACCCCCTCCCCAACGCCCTGATAGCGAGCGATTTAATAATTACCCAATATTAGCCAAAGTTTACATCAGGCCCACAAACCGACCTCATCAGCCGAGTTATTAATTCGATAATCAGGCCAACACCCCATTATTATAAGAACGGGCTAATTTACCAGGAACGCTGCATAAACCACGTGATTAACCATGCTGTGTGTGTGTGTGTGTGTGTGTGTGTGTGTGTGTGTGTGTGTGTGTGTGTGTGTGTGTGTGTGTGTGTGTGTGTGTGTGTGTGTGTGTGTGTGTGTGTGTGTGTGTGTGTGTGTGTGTGTGTGTGTGTGTGTGTGTGTGTGTGTGTGTGTGTGTAAGGACTTGCGTACTACGTGACTCCTTTTGTCTAAATTCACCCCTACATTTTGGGCTCCTATTTCCAGTTTTATACCCATATTCTGGATTCTTTCCTTGTAAATTCTGATTGTAAAGTGCCGTAAAAATCCACACAACAACACGTAATTTTAATATGTGGATAAAATTAATTCACTCTTTCCCAAGTTTTAGCATAATTTCTCTCACTCTTTCCCAAGTTACAGTAATTATGTTTTTGCTCTTTTCTAGCTTTAAGTATAAATTCTTCCATTCTCCCAGATTTCCCCAATGTTTATTCGACACTTTCCTTAGATTTGTATATATTTCTCTCCACTCCTGCCTTAGTTTTAGTATAGTTTCTTCCACCGTTTCTGAAACTGACTTATTTTATTAACCATTCTTTCTTCGCCTTGGGTATAGTTTCTTCCATTCTGTCCTTACTTTCTGTATAATTTCTTCCATTCTTTTGAGAGTTAAGGTATAACATCTTCCACTCCCTCCTAAATCTTAGCATAATTTCTTGCACTCCCCTCTGCGTTTTAGCATAATTTCTTCTACTCTTTCCTTATTTTCAGTTTGATTTCTTAAACTCTTTCTATAGTTTTATTATAATTTATTACACCCTTTTCTACGCTTCAGCACAATTTCTTCCACTTTCCTTATTTTAGTAAAATTTCTTCCACTCCTCGCTCAGTTTTAGTAAAATTTCTTCCACCCTTTCCTTAGTTTTAGTACATTTTTTTCCAGTTTCCTTAGTTTTTCCATGTTTTCTTCCACTGTATTATTTAGGCTTTTTTTTTTCGTAGCTGTGCTCTTGCCTTACTAAAAACTTTCTCGTGTCTCCCAAATTTATGCATTATTCCCTAAGCTTTTTCCTAACTTCTGTTTAATTTCCTGCACTCTTCTTCTTAGCTTTATACTTACATGATGAATACATTTTCTTCGAGGTAATGCAGCGTGAACAAGAAGCATCAGACGTAGTTCCAATTCCCACAACGCCCACAGAGCATACAGCAACCACAAAACAGGTATCACTGCTCCCACTTCTAAAGGACAGATAAGACTCGCTTCATAATTCCTGAATTTTTACCCTTTCTCGAAATAAGGACGAAGCCTGTATTTCATTCCCACTGCTACCAGGAGACCATATTCATTTTACGAAAGCCCCTTAGCGGTGAAGGGGTTCTTGAAGGTTAGATCTAGTACCTGCAGTCCGAATCATCTCTCCGACACAGAATAAAATCATCTTGCAGCAAATAATACATTTAAAAAAATCCGAATGTTAATAAAAGAAATCCGAATGTTAATAAAATAAAGATAAACAGACAAAAAAATATATAAATTCAAAATATATCTCGACACAAAATGCGTTAACCCTTTGGCTATGGTGGTATCTCTTCACCGGAATTAAATCTCACGGATGAAGCTGGAACAAAACACAAAGTCTATATTTCTCTGACATATTTTAAACGAGATCATTTTTATCCTTCTTCCTACTTTTTTTTAAAGTGAAGTAAGACATCTAACCGTAGCCAAAATAAAATACTAGATTCCTAATTCGCAGCCAAAAGGTTGTTTATTATTATTATTATTATTATTATTATTATTATTATTATTATTAAAGAGAGTAATTTCATATAAAGAAAAATACCCAAAGGAAAAGATCTTACTTTTCCACGGATTAAATAATGTCAGTTTTTATCTACAGGATTTGTAAAGTTCATTTAAAAACATCTTGTCGATTTTATGTTAATACATAAGGACTGAACTAAGAAAAAGGAGATAACTTCTGGCTACAACTTTACAATAACTGATTTGAAGTATTTCACCTATTTTTTAAAGATTTATTTATTTTTATTTATTTATTTATGTATTATTTATTTTTTCATTTCTTTAATCATCCATTTAATTTTGGTTACGTATTAGACTCTGCGCATTTAAGTTTTCTACGCAAGTTCGACAACACTATTCCGAAAATATTTGTATAATTTAACCCCGGGGCTACAAAACCACTGGAGTTCATTTGATAACCAAAAGAGCAGGAGGAAGAGATTTGTCTGCACATCTGAGCCCTCTTGATAAACGGGGCTACTATGTTAATTCACTCTATTAATATTAATGAGAGGGTCAGCCAGGCTACTTTACACACAAAAATGCCTCTTAACGCCTCCACTACCATGACTCACATTTTTATTTCATTGCTTCTACTGGTGATTTTTATTCAGACTGAGAGGCCCGTTGTAGTGAAGAAATTATGCTAAAACCTATTAATCTTTTCACTGCAGTATGACTCCTCTAAGCTGACTAAAAAATAAATCTAAAGGCGCCAAAACTGATATAAAGAATTTTTCGTTCTGTGTGGCCTGATATCATTTTATACTACGTTAGCCCATTTACTTCAATAATATATAAATACTGTAAGTATATAAATTAACAGAGGCAAAAGTCTAAAACTTGTTCGTTCGTAAGAAAATTAAA
Source organism: Coenobita brevimanus (assembly GCF_032717465.1). Classification (NCBI taxonomy): domain Eukaryota; kingdom Metazoa; phylum Arthropoda; class Malacostraca; order Decapoda; family Coenobitidae; genus Coenobita; species Coenobita brevimanus. Next base: position 25,738,450 of record NC_137042.1, read on the forward strand.
CAAAAATAAAGCAAAACTGGAGATCCTATCCTTTCAACAAATCTTGAACAAACTGCGTTAAACTCTTCAGCCCGAGATTTTTTTTTTATATGTCAGACTATTGTACTTAGCTACAGAGACCCCCTCGTAGTGAAGGAGTTAATGAAGGTTATGACGTTAAGATATATGTACTAAAATGACGTCACTGGATTTAAGCGTGTATCAGAAGAATGTGTACTATCCAATATAAAAGCTTCTTCCAAAATTTCCTTTCACTATTAACTTTATTTTTCATGATCTCCAAACTTATTTAACATCTTCAGTCACAGTGTATCTCCTCCAATATATTCTTCCTATCTCCAAATTATTATTTTTTAATACAGAAAAGATCTGAAGTAGTGACGAGGTTATCTAATGGCTATCCATTCAGCTAACCCATCCAGTTCAAAAGGTCTCTCCTAAGCTGCATAAAAATCCCCTGGCAGCAGATAAAATATAAAACAGGCACTTGGTCTGAATGGGAAAGCTAAACAAAGCCATTAAGCCAGCACCGATAACATTCCCTTCGCTTCATCAACTATACAACGAAACACCACTGCTGGAAATTTTAGTAGGCAATGTAAGCTGTTATAAGATTCAGCAGACATCATATACTGCTTACATTTTCCAGCAGGCTCTTACATACACTGTTACAAATTTCAGCAGTCCAATTCATACTATAGAGGCTTTACCAGTTATCAATTCCAAAGCAAGTTCAACAGACGTAATCTGCTTCCTGAAAAAATCCAATCCCAGTTTCTTCTTTCACTTATTTTAGTTTTTGTCATTATTTGTATATACAATATATTTAGTTGTTTATGTAATTATTTATTCATAGCATTACTACAAAATGTTGGCTACTGCACTTAAAACCTAACCTAACCTAACCTTTCCTGCATGCAATGTATCAGTTACGAAGTTTCAAGCATCCTCGTCCCATTCTCCTCATTTACCGATAAAGTTTCATTTCACTGTCCTACATGTGAGCCAGCATGCGATACACGTAAATATATACCAATTACCGGGAGGTTCAATGCACCCACTGTAACCTGCTTCATGAGACAACCCACCGCCCACCTCTCTCTCTCTCTCTCTCTCTCTCTCTCATTCTCTTTTTTCCTTTTCTACCTGTACAGCCTTCACTTCAATTAGCACCCCGGGGCCTGGTCTTGAATTCAGTGCGCCTAAAGCAATCATTTGTGTCATGATGGCGTTGTCAGCGTTACTGGGGAATGGCGGGCGTGTTTGGCAGGCTTGGCACTCGGATTCCACAAATATTACGCGACCCTTGTGTATGGCAGTTCCTAATTCTAAATACGGGTCGCTTAGTTGCCCCTTTCTGTCTCGCTGGGTAGGGTGGATGGCTGGTTGGGTTGGTGGGTGGGTAGTGGGATGGGGTGGGGCTGTGTGTGTGTGTGTGTGTGTGTGTGTGTGTGTGTGTGTGTGTGTGTGTGTGTGTGTGTGTGTGTGTGTGTGTGTGTGTGTGTGTGTGTGTGTGTGTGTGTGTGTGTGTGAGAGAGAGAGAGAGAGAGTGAGAGAGAGAGAGAGAGAGAGAGAGAGAGAGAGAGAGAGAGAGAGAGAGAGAGGGAAACACAAGAAAAGGCGAGTGAAGAGGAACGAAACAGGGAGAAAGACAGGCAGCCCCACAACCAGCCAACAACGTGTATGTAATATGCCCCCAAAATCCTGGAGAGGCATTAGCTACCCTGGATATGGTAATTCTAATGGCATGCTAAAGTTATGCTAAAGTTAACGGTGCTCCATGATCGCTGTTATATTGCCAGAGAGAAAGAGGGTGGGAGAGAATGCGCTGGAGGTGGGGGAGGAGGGGTAGTTAGGGGTTCGAGCACCACAACCCATAGCATAACATTACTCTGATATATCGTTCTAAGTTCGCCCCGGCCCAAGAAAGGAGGATGGTGATTGGGAAAGCGACCATTCTCCGCCAGCCAATCAAAATTAGTGGAAACGGCGCGGTCCCCCCCTCCCCCCCGCCCCCTCCTCTCTCGCTCCTCGCCGACCAATCAAAATTAAGAGAATAGCCGCGTTTCATGACGACTTCAGATTTCAGAATACTGGTACTCGTCAAAAGGTGCATATCGGCGAAGATTATATAGCAATGAATAAGGGGATTTCTCTCTCTCTCTCTCTCTCTCTCTCTCTCTCTCAATGTGTGTATAGATAGGTAAGTAGATGGACAGACAGGTAGACAGACAGATGGATGGGTGGATGGATAGATGGATGGATAGACAGAGAGACTGACCGACTGACTGACAGAGACACAGATATATACTGTAGAGAGATGGATATGCACTGTCCTAAATAAGTGTTTATATACATGGAACATCTCTCTCTCTCTCTCTCTTTCTCTCTCTCTCTGGAAGATAGATAGATAAATATAGATATATAGATAGACAGATAGACAGAAAGACAGACAGATAGGTAGATGGATGGATTGACTGAGATTGATTTATTAATACAGACATATATAGAGAGACAGATATACATTGTCCTATATAGGAGTAAGTGTTTATAAAGATGGTACCTCTCTCTCTCTCTCTCTCTCTCTCTCTCTCTCTCTCTCTCACGCCAATTATACAAGCCCAAGCTCCCGGAGTCAGCATGTTTTCTGTCAACAATGCCATTCATCTCAAACACATATCATTTAATTACTCAATGCCCAGATGATGTTTGTGCGTGGCGTGTTGAGGAGATTTTTGACGGAGATGTTTTGTGGGTGATGCTGATGTGATGTTCTAAGCACACGTCCTAGACAATACATATCCTCTCCACCTGCATGAATTTAATCTGTTTATTTCTCACTTCCGGTAAAAGGATGTTCTCTCTCTCTCTCTCTCTCTCTCTCTCTCTATTTATCTATCTTGACACACAACCTAGACATCACATGTTCCCCTCTCCTCCTTTTCATGTTTTTAATCCCCTAACCCCTAGGCTGTGATTTTCAATGTCATTCTTCCTCGTGCCACACATTTCCGCTCTGGAGGGCACCTTAATAATAAAGGGGATAAATAAGCAAAGTAAAGTGCTCGTGAATGACTAATATTAAACATAACTAACATAACTGGCTAACAGGCTGGAGGTAGATGAACAGATGACAAACGTTCACCTTCCATCGACATCACTGGTGGGATTCCTCAGGGTTCAGCGTTGGACCTACTTTTGTTTTACTGTTATACTGAACCTAATTTTTTTTTTATTAATATTTGTACCCAATTAGTTATTATTATATGCTGGTCAGACCTCTTCAACAGGATCGCGAGGTCTGCGTTATCTGTGTATACTGTCGATGCAACTCTCTCTCTCTCTCTCTCTCTGAAACTTTTCATGAGTATACACATCCACCTGTAACCTAACACACGGCACACACAACACGCGCAGTCAGACAAACGCACCGTCATGCAACTTTCCGTTGATGTGGGGGTATTTCATGACTAACACACAACGATTTTATTCAGGCGAGGAATCTTATAAGCAAAATAACTAAACAAATTTTTGATAAACCCTTCCTTTACCATGGACGTTCCTAGGCTATTTATTCAGGTTCTCTGGACGATTTTATTCAGCTGCTGCAAATCTTAACATCAGTAATCTTTCGCCACCGAGGAAGCACCTATGTATTAAATTCTGGCTACCACTTGATGATTCTGGTAACGTTAGAAAAATCCTTAAAAAAAAAAAAAAAAGTTATTACAAAGATAAATTAGATCCACCGCGAGACGATTTTGTCCAAGTGAAAAAATCCTGACAGTTTGGCAATTAAAAATAATAATTAAAACACTTTATGCGCTCAATGAAGCACCAAATTCTTACAGTCAATCTAACACTAGATGATTTTGTTTAGCTAAGAGAAATACATCAGCCAGAGCGTAAAAAATGCTTAAACAACCCTTTCATAACTACGGACGCACCTAGGAATTTTATTCGGACTAATATCATACGACTGTATTCGACTAAGGGAAACCCGAGTAGTGAAAAGGGGTTACTACAACATTGCTGGTCGTCGAGAGAGAGAGAGAGAGAGAGAGAGAGAGAGAGAGAGAGAGAGAGAGAGAGAGAACGCAACAACGTAGGCGAGGCGAGTTGGCAGCAGCAGACGAGGCAACCTTAGGCCATTGTTCTATTTGCTCAATTATGCTCCGTGAAATGTAAAAGACGCGTGCCGTACTAATTACACAGACGCAGAGAGGCACTAATGCTGAAATTTATAACGAAACGGGCACCGGCACTGGGCTCGCTAATGATATATACCCCCAAACTACGAAATTGCATATAAGTCACACACTGGACAAAGGAAGTGCATGGGAGAGATGGTTCTGCCTATGTGAAACGTAATGGGGTTGAATTCGCTATTGATACATATGGAAATTATATATACAAATAAATAAAAAAATACGTATGTCATGGAATGGACAAAGGAATGCATATATAAGATGGCTTTATAATAATCCCTGTAATGGTGTTCGATACGCTAATGACATAGAGACAATTAACAAAATTAAGTTTATCTTACACATGAGACAAGGAAGGTATACACAAATGAGGTTGTCTTACACACACACACACACACACACACACACACACACACACACATATATATGCCGAACACATGTGCTGGCGGCAATGTTACACCTGCACCGTTACAGGCCCATGATTTTTCAAACATACGCACACATCCAGAAGCACACAGCTATTACGCACAAACACACAGACATGGAGACGTTCGAATCCACACACACACACACACACACACACACACACACACACACACACACACACACGACCTACTCCCATATCATCCACCTTTTCCGCGCACATATACACACAAACACTACCCGCTCCCCCTCCATGCTCTCAACCTTCCCTTACCTTTTCTCTCACACAAGCTCACACGCACGCACGCAACCCCTTCCCACACCCACTTCCAACCCTTTTTCTTCCCTCGGAACAATCCCCCCACCCCATTCCTCTCTCACACTCGTCCATACACAGAATACGCTTTCTCCTATCCCAGTCTACTTCTCCCTCTAACCCCTCCCCTCCTCTCTCTCTCTCTCTCTCTCTCTCTCTCACACACACACACACACACACACACACACACACACACACACACACACACACACACACACACACACACACACACACACACCCTACCACCAAACAAACCTTCTATCTTCCCTCTAAAAACACCTACGTACCTCTCTCACACAAACGAGCGTACGCGCCCACAAACACGCACACAGAAAGCCAGCCAGCTCCCCCGATATTTTTCTTAGTTAATTCTTGGGCTTCGCTGCGGCAACGAAATGGAAGTCGTTCGGGAAAGTGCACCCTTGATTAATTATGTTCATGCCCGGCTGATGAACACGGGACTTTTAGGCGGCCAAGTTGAGAGAGAGTGAGAGAGCCAGTGAAAGTGAGAGAGGCAGACCCCCCCCTCCCCCTCGCTATTCCCCGGACGCCCAGACTCCCAGAGAATATGTATAATGTACAATATTTAATGGATACTGTATACTGCCTGGCTGGAAGGACGTGACGGCGGGGTGCTGGGAGGAGAGCAGGTGTGGGAGAGGGGAGAGGTTGGGATAATAAGTGAGGGATGGGGATGGGAGGAATGAGGAAAGATAGGTGTGTGTGTGTGGCAGTGGGGGACAGGAGAGGAGAAGCAGAGGAGATAATGATGAAGAAATGGAGAGATGAAGATGACAAAAAAGATAAGAGTGCGAAAAAGAGTGACAGAGAAAGAGGATCAGATGAGCGAAAGAATATAAGAATGAAAGAGAAGAATACAGGAAATGAAGATGATGGAAAGACTGAGAGATATTAGAGATGGAGATCGAAGAAGGTAAGAGTGCGAATGAGTGAGAAGTCGGAAACGCGACTTCAAGAAGAGAGTAAGAACTGCATAGGAGAACAGAAAATAAGAGGAGATGATGACAGAAGGAATGGGAAACTGGAGAAACAGAGAAAGGGTGTGAAAGACTGAGTACGAGGAATAGCAATGAGAGTGGGTATGTTAAGAAGATCGGATGATGGAAGAGTGTAGGAGGAACGAGAGAGAGGGAAAGGAAGAGGAAAAGAGAGAAAGAGGGAGAAAGGAAAAGGAGATAAGGAGGGGAGAAAGGATGTGGACACAGGAGTCAAAAAGGGAGGGAAAATAGCGGGAAGGTCTGTGAGAGTGTGAGAGGAAGAGGATGGGAGAAGAAAGAAATGTTTGAAGGCAGGAAAGAAAGCGAGTGGCAGGAAGGATGTGAGGTACTGAAAGTGAGTCAGCAAGAAAGAAAATGAGAGAGAGGATGTGAGGAATGGTGTGAGAACAGAGAAGGTAAAAAAGGGAGGAGAAAGAGGGAGAGTATGGGAAGGAAAAAGAGAGGGAGAGAGAGAAATGGAAGAATGGGAAAGGGTTTTTGTAACTGGGGAGGATAGTGTGTGTGTGTGTGTGTGTGTGTGTGTGTGTGTGTGTGTGTGTGTGTGTGTGTGTGTGTGTGTGTGTGTGTGTGTGTGTGTGTGTGTGTGTGTGTGTGTGTGAGAGAGAGAGAGAGAGAGAGAGATGGGGGAGGAGGGAGGAGGAGTATGGGTGATGTGGAAGAGGGAGAGAGTGAGAGAGACATGAGCAAGGGGGAGAAAGAGAGAGAGTGGGAAAGTGAGCTAGGACTCATCACAGGAGCATTAGGACGGAATGGTCGACATGGTAATCGCAGGGAGAGTGATCACGGTGATAAAATTAGTGATGGAAATTATGTATATATTCAGAGAGAGAGAGAGAGAGAGACAGAGACAGAGACAGAGACAGACAGACACACACACACACACACACACACACACACACACACACACACACACACACAGAAATGCAGCAAAAAGTAAAAAAAAAAAAAAAAGATCAAGAGAGAGAGAGTGGGAAGTGAGACAGACGGACAGTGTGAGACAAGAAAGAACAATGAAGCTGGAATGGGCCTTTATACAGAGACACACACAGACAGGCAGAGACGTAAAATGTGAGTCAGTGGGAGGGACATACAGAGCTGAGGCCAAGGTGAAAAATGCTTGTGTAATCTGCAAGTGGTGGCGGCAGAGACAATATTACAGATGGAAATGAACCCCTCTTTCTTGTATTTTATTCCTGACGCTTCCACACGATTTTACAGGACGAAAAATGTGTTCGTAATCTCCAAATCGTGGCGTAAAAGACAGTATTACAAGCTGAAATTAACTCAGCTCACAGCTTAATCTTGCCGCTGCTAGATGATTTTAAGAAGAAGTATTTGTTTTAGAGATGGCAGTGAAATGCTCTTATTGTATATTCATGCTGCGTCAGGACAATTTTTGTTAGAATTAAAAGCTATCAAGAAATACCTGTGAAATCTCCAAGAGGTTTTCTCAAATATAGAATGACCTCCCATTTTCGTTTTTATTATTATTATTATTATTATTATTATTATTATTATTATTATTATTATTACATTACTGCTGCTACTACATTATTTCAGCTTGGATGCGCACCCCCTACTTATGAAGAGATTAACAGTTTCAGCCCGAGGACATCTTTAATATTTCATTCTTGTTTAATCCACACGATTTTACGCAGCCTGAGAGAGTCCGCTAGTAATGAAGTGGTTGAAGACAGCTACATCTAACCCTTCCAGTTAAAAATGTCTCACTAAAGCATAATTAAATGATCTGGAAGCAGCAAAAAATAAATAAATATATAAAACACTTGATTCAATAGGCAAACCAATTTAGTCTATGATGCCTTTCATATTTACCTTCTTCAGATGGTTTCGTTCAGCTTAGGAGAGATTTGTCGAAATGGGGGGGACAAATATTGCATTCAATGACCCTAACAAATATTGCACGCACTGACCTTATCAATACAAAAGAGCTGTCATGAACTCAATAAAATCGTCTGGAGGCAGCAAGAATAACATGCACAACACACCACTAAATTGAAGGAGCAATGAAGGCAATATTTACACCTACAAAATCGAATGTTTCTTCTGAGTTGATAATAAATGTCTTGAGACAGTGAGAAGATTTAACACGAAAGCTGTCATCAGTAAGAGACAATTTTAGCTCCTTTACAATTTCCTGTCTTTCAATATACCTATGCTTTCGTGTATTTTTCTATCTATGACATATACTCATCGCCCTGTTTATCTGTCTGTCTCCACTCATTATTATTTGCCTATCTATCAACGCTTACATATCTGTCAGTCCGGTCATTTATCTATCTACCTATCTTTCTCGCTAGCTATATCTTCCATGAACGAGGGTGGAAAAATGTAAAGCAGGATGTTATTAGCTGGAATTCTCCACGTGTGTTCCGCGAGAGGCACAGCGATAAAGAATACTGTGCGCACATCTGACATACGATTTATAATTAGCATTCTGAGACACGAAGATAATAACGAAATAACGAAACATGCGCAGAATACGAAAGGAATATAATGAAACAGTTATAATGCAAAGAATATGACACGAATATAAGTCGAATATACTGTATACTTGTCGAAGAATTAGCCCTGACAGTACAATATAATTTTTCTTATTATTATTATCCTTAAATATTTCTATAGAGCTTAGGTAATATTTCTGGTGATGAGATTGGGAGCCGTCTCTCTGAGTCCCTTCAATATGATGACGTCTGTGTTTTGCTTCATTCTTTTTACGGTCAGGTGATTATATTTGGATTATGGAAGGCCTCTCCAGTGAAGGAGCTACTACATAAAATAACAAATGAGATACGTGAATATAAAGTACACACATACATACATACAGAGAGAGAGAGAGAGAGAGAGAGAGAGAGAGGTATGTAGTTATGCAGGTAGTCGGCGAGAAAGAATTAAAAAAAAAAAAAAAGCATTCTTCAAAATTTGCGGTGGGAATAATGTGAAATTTTTGCGAGAGATGAAAAGATGGACATTAGAGCAAGTGAGAGAATTTTCGAGAGTGGGATTATGTATGTATTTTGCATTATACAAAAAGGAAATACATTTGGAATAAGAACCGTAATTATCTGTGTGTGTGTGTGTGTGTGTGTGTGTGTGTGTGTGTGTGTGTGTGTGTGTGTGTGTGTGTGTGTGTGTGTGTGTGTGAGATCAAAAACTTTCTGGGTTATGCTGGCATATGTATGTATTCTCCTATACCGTGCTTTTAGAGAGAGAGAGAGAGAGAGAGAGAGAGAGAGAGAGAGAGAGAGAGAGAGAGAGAACCAACAGACAGGCAAACGGACAAACAGATTGAGACAGACAGACGTAAAATAAAAACCCATCCTCACATTATCCCAACCACACATATATAATGACAAGGGAGGCAGACACGAACACCAGTCTTCAGGCCGAATATAAAGTTAAGGGATAGGCTGTCAAATGCACTCACACTGGTCCGTCTCTCTCTCTCTCTCTCTCTCTCTCTCTCTCTCTCTCTCTCTCGTGGGTAACCTAATGCATTGTATTAATATGGAATTCTTTAACATCTGCTTTTTTTGTATTAATTATTTTTCTCGCACACACACACACACACACACACACACACACACACACATACACAGAATTAAGGTATTGTGCTAGAAATCTATAAACTTTTTTTCCTTTTCACTTTTCAAGCTTTCATTTTACAGTACTGCATTGTTGTTTATATAATGACTGACGAAAAACATTAACTTACATAATAAAAATCCGACAAAAAGGAAAACATGGGTGTCTGGTCAACATCATCATCATCATCATCATCATAATAACCCTATTCCCATTATTGTTAAGAATGAGTAAGATGAGACTGATGATCATATTAAGATCAAAAAACATAAAAAGGACGACATAGTTTCTGATAATTAATGAACATAAAAAAAAAAGATATTTGATAGCGAAAAACTGAAAAATAAATAAAAGAAAATAACAATGAGTAAAAACGAATGACTCGTGTAATACTAAACATACAACTAATATTGGCGTTAAAAATTTTGGAAAATTTGACTGATAGTAAAAAAATAAATAACAGTAGACTTGCACCAAAACATTATCACTAAGTAGATAATGACTAGACTATATGTAAAAATTAATATCCTACGTTAATCCAGCACCAATAGGTAAAGAAACAAAATCGACCGTAGAAAAGGAAAATGCAACATATACAACTAGCTAATCGAGGTAAAAAAAGAATCAGTTAAATGTCAAAACAATTATGTGCAACTCGAAGCACATAAAAGGCAGCGTACAATACCAAAACAATATAAGAGTCGAACTAAAAACAACAGGAAAAAGCGCACGAAATTAAAAAACACCTTCAGAGGAATGACCTTATTGCAAACTTCAGACGATTTTATTAAGCTTAAGAGCAACTATTCATACTGGAGAGGTTAGATACAGCCTTTTAACTCCATCACAAGGGGTAGTTCCTGGGGTGAATAAATTCGTCTGTAGACAGCCATGATATACTATAACAAGACGTCGTCGTAATGATCAAATAACAATAGACTCAAGGCGAAACAGGCCACTTTAATTTGGAAATAAAATCATCAGGAGGCACCAAGTAAGAGTAGGCTTAAGTAGGGCGTCCTCGTGGAGAATGGGTATTTAGTAACAAACGTACCTAGTGCAAAAATAAAGAAAACAAAAACAAAATCGGCGAAGAAACAAAAAACTAGAGAGGATATTTATTACCAATTGACTTCAGGTGAAAAAAAAGGTTGGAAGACAAAAACAGACATCATAAAACAACGCCAGAAAAGGTACTTAATAAACAATAGACCAGGTGAGGAAAAAAAAAGTTGGATTGGGAAAAACAGGGCATCATAAATAACAACACTGCCACATTTAAAACAAAAGCAATCCCCCGTGACCCCAAATATCAGACAGGTGGAGGGAGAGAGGCCGCTATTAAAGAAGCCTTACTTTTCCCGTCACTGACCTTGAAAACGAAAGCCAAAAATAGCAGAAGGGGGGGGGGGGAAGGATTATTGATTTCCTCGTTAAAAAAAAAAAAAAAAGTATTATGGGTGAGCTTTTGACGGACAGGCAGGAGGGAGCCATATCGGGTTTATTTTTTATTATTTTTAGTTCAGGGTTTTATATATTTTTCCTTTTTTTTCATTTTTGTTGGTGTTAGTTTGCAAGAGGGGGAAGAATGGCTTGCTGAAAGACAGGGACTCGTTATGCTATTGTTGCTATTCTTACAGGTGAATGAATGGTGTTGAGGTGGCGTTGACGAGTGGGGGAATTTGTCACGAGTTTTGGTGTAGTGTATTGAAGCTGACACCTGGCGATTTTATTCAGCTTAAGGAAGACCTGTTGTAGGCAAGTATTTAGATGACTTGTAACAGTTGATATTTCTTGCAAGGGAATGAATGGTGTCGTGACCAGTGGGGAATTATGTCTTAGGTTTATGCCGCTGTCATTAGAATAATCCAGAAAGGAAGATTCGTACAATGTTTTTCATAATAAGTAAATGGAGCAGATGGTGTGCAATCAGTGAGGTTACTCCCGGCGACATATCAGTTTGGTTTGTTCTTGCTAATGCCCCACAATTCTGCACGATTTTGTTCCATTTTGGGGAGAACTCGCGTACTAAAGAATTTTGGGAGATGAGTGGAGATGGTGTTATTTTGATGACCTGCGCCACCTCTTGCTGTTCCTCCTAATTTCAGGTGATTTCACGACGACAGTGGGAGATCACTCGAATCGAAGGGCTTTACAATCTCAGTCTTCCCCTTCATGATTTTTTATTTATTTATTTACTGCATGAATTAGATCTACCCTTCATTAACCCCCTTAATATGAGGCCTTCCCCTAGTTAGTGTTGCATCAGGTGAGTTAAATATGAACACACAGATAAAGACAAATGATTACAGTTTGTGGATGACAGATACAGACTGGAAAATGAAGACTGGCAGCTACGAACACACACACACACACACACACACACACACACACACACACACACTGTCCGACTGACTGAAGGACAGATAGACAGACAGACAGGTAGGTAAACAGATACGCAGACAGAGACACATAAATAAAAATAGACCGACGAGCACAGATAAACACAGACATACTGACAAACAGACAGACAGATCAAGACTGATACACTTGTACATGTAAATATTCAGAAACACATAGGAACACAGAGGTAAAATTATATCAAATACAAAATGATGTGTGCATACAAGTACAGACGGATAGATAAGAGAGAGAGAGAGAGAGAGAGAGAGAGAGAGAGAGAGAGAGAGAGAGAGAGATCACCTATGCTTACGACCACCTGTTCTAAGCCTGTGGATCTATTGGTAAGCTTCTCTAGATATTAGGCATTTTCTCCTGGACAGGCAAAGGATCAGGCAAAGTCGTATAAACACACACACACACACACACACACACACACACACACACACACACACACTGAATGTATGTATGTACGAATATATATGAATGAATGTACAGTATGCATGTATGTATGTATATATTTTCCAATAAAAAAAAATATATGCTTTTCTTGCAATTAGTAAACATTTACTACAGATCTGCCAATGATTCAAATACGACAAGTCAAGTAATATTCCTGGTTTACAGTGAAAGAATATTCCCTGAAAAATGAATAATCAGATACCCTACAACCTCCACAACATATTTAACCCTGTAGTTGCCTTGGACACGCCTTGGTATTTCACTGAGGAAGCATAAGAATATTTTAATCAGATGAGGGAAAATTAGGCATCCACTGATTTAAACGGACAAGTTTCAACCCTCTGACTATAAGACTTTCCTCAAATTGGCAAAATAGTCTTGCAGCAGGCTCAGTACTCGTCTACATATTTGTCTAAGGAAAGTGGAAGAATTTAGTACCGGGTACACTTCCTGGTGTCAATTCTGTTAATAATATTTAGGGTAATGAACAAAACCTTTCCAAACTGATAACTTTAATTCTTTTTATTTATTCCCATGTTATTTTAATTACATTTACTTCAGGTGCTTTAACGCTCAGGGGAGAATTTTCAAAGCAAAGGAGTCAAACAGAACCTTCATTTACCCCCTTCAGGACAGGAGGTTTTTCCAAGGTGAAATGTAAATGATAAGTGATAGCAAGAAAAATATATATACTGTCACCGAAGAAAGAAGGTTAACAATTAAATATCGAAGAACATAAGGGCTGATTTACATATTAATATAGCGATTTCTAACCCCCAAAATTCTATCTATCTATCTATTGCCAGACGCCTTCATCCCGTAAGGAGTGGCCACAAACAAATCGCCTCCATGTCGCCCTGTCCCCCGCCATTTCATTGTCATGTTCCCAGCTCACACCCCCCTCTCTCACAATATCTTATCCGTACCATGTCCTTTCTTCGGTCCTTAGTCGTCACATTTTGGTCAGTCCTGGTCTGGGGCTTCTTGTTTGTATTTTTAGTTAGTTACAAAAGCCTCATCAAACCCACTGAAACATAGCGCGGAAGTATATTATTATTATTATTATTATTATTATTATTATTATTATTATTCCCTTGCTTCTTAGATCTCCCTCATACACTATCAGAAGACAACCAATCTGATTATGAGTATTTTTGTTCACTCTAAATGCCTCCAGACGATTTTATGCAGATCAAGAAGGATTTTAAAAAGCGATTTCTCTTACACCTATATTCCGAGGACGATTTTACTTTTATTTCCTCCCTCGCGAAAGGTGACTTCATTCAGCTCACGAAGGACCTCTCGAAGTGACGGGGATGATGCCTACCTGATGCCCCATTTTCTATTTTTTTTTTTTTCCCTGCTCTATCCAGTCGATTTTATTCACCTTTGGATACATTTTCCGGTAAGGCGGGATTAAGTAATGTCTATTAAAAACCCTTCCCTACAAGACGCCACACTTTCGCTTAAAAAAAAAAAAAAAAAAAAAAAAATCGCCAGGTAGCAACAACAAAACTAAAATTTACGTCTTCGGGGCGTTGGGCTAACCAGAGCGACGAATAATTATAACAACGAAAGATTACGAGCGGTGAAAAGTAAACGAATCGGTATTAATTGGGGTACACTTCACATCCTTTATTCCTTGTTCTTAGGGTTGTGTTTTCGTAAAATATGGAGTTCTATCACTTCCTCCTTACCGAATTATTCTACATATTACACCTAAATATTACTTTATGTCTTATAAAAAGAAAGATATGGACCTACTTTCCTTAAATACCATACAAAAGAATATTAACCAGCAGAATATTAATCCGCCGTTCGCATAAATAAACTAGGAAGGAAGAGGTATACCAGAGAACGTCCTTGACTGACAAGAATGGCGATCTTCAGACTTCCCACATAAAGAGCCTCCCACGACACTCAGTTGCACAGAATAATAAAAACAGAACAGCGACTGATAATAAAATAACTATGGTGATTATTACAAGGGTCTGGGAAGATTTCATATCCCGTAACTCTTATTCTTAGACTTTCACATTCCTTGTATTTTTAATCTTAGGTTTTCCATATTCAAAGCCTCAAATGACACACGGATACCTGGAAATGCTAGCTACTTTAAAAAAAAAAAAAAAGCAGTACCGGGTATATTAAAAATGTGGCTCTCTGTTACTGTGTTTTCTTTCTTTCTTTCATTCTTTTTATTTGAGTGAACAGTCTTGCGGGCTTCTGATCTTTGGTTCCTTCTTCCATGCATAAAAAAAAAAAAAAAACTCGGCCATGACAGCGACCAAGGATGGCTTAATACCCTGTGCTTCTCACTGTTAGCCTTCTCACAACCAGCACCTACGACGACACTCACGTATCTACAAATTAGATTAAAATAACAGCGGAAGATAAATCGGACCGTTATCAAAGCGGCAAAAGAAGACTGGCTACTCTTTGACACACTACACCTAATGTCCCACTCAACTACCTGAAGTGACGGAATAATTAATAGAGAAAATACCAACAGATAAAGAAAATACCAAGATAAAGAAAATACCAATTGATAAAGAAAATGTCAAGATAAAGAAAATACCAAGAAAAATAAAATGCCAATAGATAAAGAAAACAGCAAGATACAGAAACTACCCATTGATAAAGAAAATACCAAAAAGACAAAGAAAATACCAACAGATAATTAACCCTTCCACAGCTACGTCTTCTCCGGCTACGTCTCCTTCAGCGTTGAAATCCACCTAATGCCAGACGATTTTATTCATCTTACGAGAATGGAAGAGGGAAGGTTAATACTGCCCCTACCAGCTCATTCATGGCAGTGACAACTGTAGAAGCCTTCTTTAGCCCACGCCTGACGATTTTATTCCCCTCAGAATAAGCCACAGGTCCTTGAGTCTTTTAATCCAACGACACTTTTTCTTAATTTCACTCTCGGTATCTCCCAACGATTTCATTCAACTTAGGACAGACTTTACAAAATGGAGGAACTAAGTGCTGCCTTCATTAACTCCTTCACTCTGCCATAGGTATATTAAATTTTCTGGGGATAGCAAGAAGAAAAAAACAGAAAACATATCAAAGGAAAGAAGGCGCAAATGGGAGGGGAATAATAGGAAGGAAGACACCGGTGGCTGGTAAGGAAGGCGGCAGGTACGGCATCGACGGGGACTTGGGAGATGCCGCACCGCTCCGTCGATACTTCCACCTCCGACACACGCGATCCTAACCAACGCTCCTCTCTCCCGACGGCGGGGATGGATATTACTCTAGGCTTCACTTGACACCCACATAGTAGCCATAAACGACTAGACGCAGCACAAAGGAGACAGAAAAATCAATACAGAAAATAAAGATGGGCCGACCAATACATCCAGCAGTCCAAAGCCTTTCCCTATGATGGAGCGGTTATGTTTCCCACGAAGCGTCGGCGGGTCTGGCTATTACTCTTCAAGGGCTTTACTAAACACCACAAGCTTACGGATGACTTATGCACATCCTCTAAAATAAGATAAAAATAAGCTATATAACCAAATCCTTCCTCAAAGATGTATGCCTCTCGCTCTCCAGACGGCGGGGAGGAACATGACGCGTACGGGGATCCACGTAACGCCATAGGCACATGGCAGGCATAGACCAACCTTAAGAAGAAATAAAAAAAAAGATGGTAACAAGAGTCGACTAATAACCGAATCCTTAAGATGTGCTGGGTAAGGTTCTTTCTCTCCAGGCGGTAGTGATGGCTATTTAGCTAAAGTGTCTTCACAAACATGACAGGCACAAATGCAGCATAGACGAACCTTTTGAAGAAATGGGAAAAGTACAGTAACTAAAAAAAAATCGACTACTCTAACTGTACCCTTTCCCTAAGACGTACATTAATCTCTGTGGAATGCTAGGGCGAGAGGACAGACATACCATGGGCTTCAAGAAAATCGACGGAAGGCTCACTTTGCTTGAACTTTCAGGGTGGGAAAATACTAAGGCAAAGATTATTAAGTCCATACAGGTCGGTGTAAGAACATCAAACGCTTTTCACAAAGATAAAAAATATTCATAGTGTCTAGAAACACACAAATTACAAGGCAATATTACGAAGGAGAACATTCAGGGAAAAAACAAATATGTAACCTATAGAAGAACAGAATATCAAGAAGCTAGTAACAAACCAGACGCCTCTTAACCTCTTCTGTCAGTGTGTGTGTGTGTGTGTGTGTGTGTGTGTGTGTGTGTGTGTGTGTGTGTGTGTGTGTGTGTGTGTGTGTGTGTGTGTGTGTGTGTGTGTGTGTGTGTGTGTGTGTGTGTGTGTGTGTGTGTGTGTGTGTGTGTGTGTGTGTGTGTGTGTGTGTGTGTGTGTGTGGTTTCAGAAAAAGGATTTATTTAGGATATAAGAAATCTGCCTGGTATCTCGAGATTTGAGCCACAATGACAAGTATTATTCCCTTGCGATACAGTCATGAGGAGGATCAGTGAAATCATCGACATATCCAGGAGAGGGATAAAATGCAAGAAATACCAAGATAATGCCCTACCATACGAAGATGACAGTTCTCAATGGAGGATGGTAGGTGACGATCGTAAGAGGAAGGTACAGTAAAATAAGTAACTAAAAACACATAGGAACTGCAAGAAAACACAGAACAACTAGTAAACAGGATATGCACAAGAATACAACACAACTGTCCCGGGTTTTTCTCAGTGAAGTAAAGCAGTAGATGATAAGAAATAGGGAAAATAAAATTCTATTAGACAGTGAAGTCTGAGGGAAGCTAAAGAAACCACTGACAGGAACAGAGGTGCCAAGAGATGGTCGGAGAAATAAGATACTAATAAGAAGACAGATTATGGAGATGATAGTTTTTGTTCTACACTGACAACCAAAAGACAGTTTACATTTAGCTGAAAATGTCAAAAGGAAGGGCCTCATGTAGATATAACATAACGGTAACCATCAGGCGATTTCACAAAGATGAAGAAAACTCGTGCTCGGTAAATATATAAAATAAGTACAGACACAGTAAGGAGGAAACCACAGGAACTGCCAAAAAGAACCACATAGCCTAAGAAGAAGCCTCTCACTAAGGCGCAATTGAAAATAACAATAAACGTGAAAGATTCTCGTATTTTGCAACGTATCTCTCGTAGTTCAGTGTCACAACAGACAAGACTAAGGCTCTACATACTTTCTACAGCACTTCCTCGTGACCAGCCCAGCATTCAAGATGGAGAGATGGCAATACTAGGACAAGTTAAAGTGGACAAAGAACAGTGACAGTGTCTTGCTATGACAATCACCGACAAAGAGGTGGTGAGATAAGGGCGACAACAAGACGAACACACGTTACCCACATGGCCATTCACACTCTAGGACGACAGGAAAAGTGTGGTTACATTCTACTCAAGGTGTCTGCAGGTAGAGTAACGAGGAAACCATAGTAACTACCAGAGACAAAGTAATGTATGCTGATATTAAAGAGCCAGCATTAGAGTACATGAAAATTATAGTGTGAAATTCGAAATGAAAATCACTAAGAAGTAATGTGAAAATCTCCTATGCCTTAAAAAAATGAGATCCAGAACGAAAAATAATCTTAGAGCTCCAGAAGCCCAAGAATATACACCGACTCCACCCTACGCCTTTGACAAAAATACAGCTGAAAATGATGCAACTTTCAACTCTTCGGCCAAAAGATGGTTTTATTTGTATTCTTGCTACTACCAGACGATTTTACTCGACATCCGGGAGCCTCTCACGGTGAAGGGGTTAATGATGGCTGTATCTAACCTGTGCAGTTCTCCTAAGCTGCATCAAACTGTCTGCAGGTACCAAGAATTAAATAACAAATACGATATCCGAATAAACAGTTAAAATGCCCCTATCTGGATCACTGTATTCACGAATTCCCACTGATTATCACTGACATGATCATGGGTGTTAAAATAATGGGGACACCAATATTCTGATGCAAGTCACCAGTTGTATGTGACAATACTCACACAACGGTGATAGGAGAGGGTGTTTCCCTCTATCTCAAGGTGTGCGTAGGTATAGTTACAAAGAAGGCACACGAACTGCCATTGAGAACAACCCAAGAAGATAAAGCGATTCCGCCCGACGCCTCTAACTCAGGTACAATTGAAGATAAGTGATGAGACGACCATCAGTATTGCCCCGTAGTTCGTCTATCGCATCTTCAGAGCTTTTCGTCCTTTTACGCATTATTTCGCGTAGCTCAGTGGCAGAATAGGACAGCTTTGCGGTCCTACTTCTTTTCCATAACACCTCTTCGTGACTAGCATTATTTTCGTGTTACTCCTGTTACAGCTCAGAATTTTAGGTGGAGAGATGGCAGTATTTGGCCCCATTACAGTGGACAGCGCTAGGCAAGTGCAACCATGAGACATGCTATTGACACCACAGATAATATCAAAACTGGAATGATAAGGTACTAAGTGGAGATAAAGGTACAAATGGACACACAGAAAACATAAAGTGAATAATACCTTACGAACAACACAAGAACAAGGAGACACTGGTGACATTAATGATGCGTCTGACACAGTGGCAGGACAGGCTACAGTGCTCATCTCGGAAATATTAATTCAACACAGCATGAACGATGGTGAGCCAGAGATGACTGCCTTACCCAGGACGGTCAGATTTCACCTCTGTCCAGAATATGCAATCTTAAGCCATTTCACCCCAATGACCTATACTCTTTTTAAGCCTTCCTACTGACCGACAATTATATTAAGTTTAGAGGAGATTCTTCCAACGGGAGGGGTTTGATATATCCTCCCGTTCGTCTCTTCATTAACCATATCACTGGCTGACATCCTTCCTAAATTGAATAAAAATCGCTTAATGGAAGCGAAAAAAAAAAAAAATACAGGAAACATCAGACTGAAGGGAATAAAGAAAAGGTCCAGTCAAAGAAACCACTCTTCCCAGTTCCGTCTGAACAAAATTTACAACTGGCGAAGTACAATGAAAAACATATCCATATTCATACTGCTACGTGTTTCAGATGATTCAATTTTTTCGCTATGTATTCGTCAAACTTGGGGAAGACACTTATGTGTCTGTCTGTACAAGAAGCCCTCCTTACCCCAGAAGCACACGAACCTTGGGCACCACCTAAGAATTCCACCAAACATTGATCTTAATGACTAAAGCTGTTAAAGAAAGCTATAATCCAACCTCTCCAGTCCGAACAGACCCTCCTAAACTGAATATTAGAGCCTGGTAGTAGCAAGAATGAGAATACACAAGACAACACCATACTGAAGACAACTGGGGCAGGAGCTGAGCACCGCACATAACCTTGACCTGCGACACTTAAAGCCACCCAAAGCCGGCATAATAAGCTTCACATGAGCGTAATGAGACACACGGAGGCTTAATGAAACCTGATGAAGCAGGATGAATGAGGCGGGTTTAACAGCGCTCACAGTCGGCAAGGATAAGGATGACCTAGTTCATCATCAGGACAGGAACGGACCTCTTCCTTCTCGGGATCTAAGCCATTATTCCCGTTTATGTTGGTTCCTAGTACTTCTTCCTTGACAGTCTATTTCTACATTGGACTAATTGATATTCTGCTGTAAGCTATTTATGCAAGTTCTCTCAATATTAGCAGAGACAGATAATTTAAAGTATAACACTGGGGAGTTTTATGAAAAAGTAAGAGTTGTGAACAAAATGATGTTGAGTCTCCTTCACCAACTGAGGCAGGGGACGTCTTTTTCATTTTATCCTTACCATCTCCTTATGATGATATTTAGATTAAGATTGATTTTCCGAACAGGAAGGGTTTGATATATGTATATTAATGAAACCCCTTCAATACGAGAGACTTTCCCCTAAGCTGAATAAAAAAAACAATCTACTATGCTCTCTTTACTCGAACTTGACCTAAAACTGATATACCTCCATCTTCAATGATGAGCTTTAACAACAGACTTACACTAGAATAAATTGCTAGCCACGATGAAGTGCAAGTGGAATAGAAAGGATGTAGAGCCTTTGTACTGTCTTTTTCATCCACTGACCTACGTAAAGTAAGCTGCAAGATTACGAAAACCTAGGCCAAGTTAGAATAAAAATAGTACAGCATCACGAGCAAGCTGAGAAGTATGTTATCAGGATTCAAAGGCTCCGACCAAAATACAGATCTTTGAGTCTTCCTGGGTCAGAGAATACATGCCTGTTAACCCGTTCATTACGAAGACGTCCCTTTCCATCTTGTTCTTGCTCTAGGATGTTCTATTTCACCTACGGAGGGAGCCTCAGTAGTGAGAGGGATGGTGAAGACTATGATCCGTATTCTCGCCGGTTAAGGATGTGCCCCAACACCTCTTCCTTAGCTATTTATTTTTTAATATGAGTGGTAAATATCCTTTGTACTATAGTTATGCTGGGTATGGCGATATTGGAAGGATTTACGTAACAGAAAAGAGGACAATAAGGTATATAAACAAACTAAATCGCTTATGAAAAGGTGTTGGGGAGCTTCCTCAACCGACGAGATACTGGACTATATCTAACCCTCTACACTTCCAAAAGTCTCCATCAAGGTTCCCTAAAATTGTGTATAGCTGGCAAGACTTAAAGAAAAAAAAATTACTTTGCTGGAATGAAGAGCTTGTCCTCATGAATCCAGCCAGACAACCTTATAGAAAAAAAATTGCATTGAAGGGGTAAATATAGTCTGTTCCTAACTCACTTCAATTCCTCTGTCTCCCATGTAAAAAATAATAAGAAAAAGATGAAGAAAGAAAGAAAGAAAACATTTAAGTAAATAAATAATAAATATGAAGTGAAATGAATAAAGCGTCTAAAAGTAACAAAAATAAACTCATACAGACGTCATAACAGTGAAGAGAGTGATCCCTTCATTACAACGGCTTTTTCATTTTAGATACTGAACATTTTTTTTTTTTTTTAAGAAAAGACCGATAGTAGTAACACTGAATCAATGAGGACTACCCTCTTCATCTAGAAAGTCTCGCTTTTACCGACCAAAATCGTCTTAACGTGGCAAAACAATACCGTCTCGAGAAATCAAAATGAGTAAAACACACACACACACACACACACACACACACACACACACACACATACTGACGGGGTTAACTTCTTCAATGCCGTGACAGACATTATTAGCACATCCTAGCTATTATCATTAGAATTATTCAGCCTAAGAGAACCTCCTAACAAAGAAAGGGATCATTACGGCTATATGTAACTTCCTCAGGTCCAAAAACATCTCCTGATCAGAATATAACCGTATGGAGGCACAGTGTATGAGCTGATAAAATAAATAAATATACACAATCTTCGAAACTTATGTACTCTCCTTAACCTATTCTTACAATGATAGATTTTAACAGGCTCAATCTGGTACCCTTATTTCAGTGAGTTATTTTTGCCACCTCCAGACAATTTTCTTCAATTAAAAAGAGACTTCTGGTACTGCAGGAATTAATGAAGGCTATATCTAATCCTTCCCAATCAGAAAGTCTATCCCAGGTCCAACAAAATTACCTGGACATCAAAAATTAAATAACTAATACTATTTTTTTTTACTCTGGCTCCCCAAGCAGACAAATTTGAGATACCTAGGAGAGATCTGAAACTCTCTCCATTTAACACCTTCAGTCCTGCAGTCCTTTTTGAATTAAAAAAATAAAATACAAATAAGCTTTCAAAATGAGTTAACCCGCTTACATGGCTCTTTTCAATAATGAGCACGAAAATAAAATTATACCTGATATTTTTTTTTCCTTTCACATACGAACCTAATTTTCCTACAGAAAGCTTCATAATGTAGTATGGAGGTGAAATCTGAATGGCTCTGTTTGACAGCGAATGCGAAACAAAAATCAACCCCGACAGCTTTAAATAAAATACGAAACTAAAATTATAACAAGAAGCTTCAACAGAAATAATTATGCCAAAATTCAATTATATCTTCAACAATATGAAGACAGAAATAGTAAACCCAGCAGCTTCTTAATTATGTGCGAAACTATAAATATCATAATACGAAGTTTCACACACACGCACACACACACACACACACACACACACACACAAAGCTGAAGCCAGAATTATATATGCAGTGCCAACAGTAAATAGGATACAAACATTAAGAGTGTGGCATTCTTATTGCTAAATATGACAGTAAATAAAAAAAAAAAAAAACTATATGCAGTAATGGAGCTAAACAAGTATAGCTCGTTTCAACAGTTAATTGAAAACATTAACATCTGAAACGTTTTATATAAGAAAAAAATTAAAAGAATGCGTCAACAGAAACTATAAACCTGAAAATATATAGTCGAATTTTCAACAGAAAGTCTGGATAAAATTAATACAAGCAGATTTTTATCAAGTATGAAACTTAACTTATAAAAACGAGGCTCCACCAAAAAAAGCGTTAAAAACTAAAATTATATACGGTATAGCATTTTCGACAGTAGGTAGAAGAGAAAAATTACATCTGACAGCTTGATTATCAAACTGTT
Organism: Coenobita brevimanus; assembly: GCF_032717465.1. NCBI lineage: Eukaryota > Metazoa > Arthropoda > Malacostraca > Decapoda > Coenobitidae > Coenobita > Coenobita brevimanus. Next base: position 25,761,411 of record NC_137042.1, read on the forward strand.
ATCAAACTAAATTATAACACGAATTTTTATATAATAGGGTTATCGAGGTCAAATTAAAGCAACTGTTTTTTAATGATCAACAGGAGAAAAATACATTTTTTTTTTTTTTATGTGACCGACTCTGGGCATAGGCTTCACAGCCTGCTTTAAGGCCCAGTAGTCCTCCTACGTACGCACACCTCTACATGTCACCACTTCGGCGCTAACACCCACCGTCCATACTGAATACATGCTATAGGGTCGTCTCATACAGGACTGGTGTATTGGTATTAGCGGGGTATTTTTACGACATGTCGGCGGGTCTTCTGGTAGATGTGTAAAGTCTGATTTTATGAAATTCAAATCCTTAAACTGTTCCCTGCCTCATAAAACTAGACAGCTTATATCGTCCGAAAATGAAATGTAACGCCAATCAATCAGTAGTGATGGAGCTAAAATAGTATACCAGATATCAGTAGCACGCAAAGAGTGAAAATTCAATCCTACATCAGACAGCACGAACCCTTACATCCTGACATGGTTAGAATACCATACAGGATTTCAACGATAAATAAGAAACGCGAATTTTATATATCAGTGTCTTTAAACTGTACGACCCTTATACATATGCACTGAGACGAAATTACACACGCAGCCATTACAGCAGCATGAATTAAAGTAATCATACTTGACATCTTTTTCAAATATACATGTACGTACAGTATATTACCCGTACTTTTATGCGATGGTATGAGGCTTAAATGGTATACATGCAAGTACAAAAACTCATAACTGACGCTTCCCTTACAAAGTAAGAAATTACACTGATTAAACAATCCCTCATATTACTGGATTAAGTTATAATTTTACAGCAGAATGACTAAAAGTGTAACTGCGGTTTTCTTTGTACACGAATCTTCATTTATAAAAATCGTATTTCCAGCTTTCTTGATAACAAATCTTCATATGAAGGTACGATTACAAAATTAAGCACATTACAACCACAAAAAAATAGTTGTAACCTTTGTCAGGCAAGCAACTGAATTCATTACACGAACGTTGACACGAATGAACGAATTTGAAGCTATATATATATATATATATAACAAGCACATGGAAAAGAGAAAAAAAAACTCATACTTGCAACTTTCTTCATCAGGCATGCAACAACTAAATTCCTACCTCGCTGTTTCACAGTAGGTTCCAAACTACAAAACCTTCCATTTGCCTACACGTCCTGAGCCAGCTTTGCGAGGCACGGATACCCCCTCCCCCCGCCCCCCTCGGCCAGAAGACTGAAAGCAGCCCTGTACGGTCCCCAGCTGTCAGGAATGTTGGAACAATTGAGCAAGGAGGCGGGCAGGGTATGATACGACAATGGGACCCTGTGCTCTCGTTGGCTTTTGGAGATTTCGTAACACCTCTTCCTAGGAAAACTATTCTGCACATTTAGGCATTAATATCGTCTTCTACATAGGCAATGCACACTTAAGAAGCACAAGACACAGTCTGGTAATTAACAAGATCTGTCAGGCGGAGAGAAAATACAAAATAGTTTACAACTTACTGAAACTAAGAATACACTACGAGAATTTTCATGACCTTTCTGAGGCAAAGAAAATTTATATATATATATATATATATATATATATATATATATATATATATATATATATATATATATATATATATATATATAAAGTGAAAAAATTTACAAGAAGTTTCGTGATACTGCAATAACTTTTGAAGCACAATGCATATTCTAGTGATACTGCAATAACTTTTGAAGCACAAAGCATATTCTAGAAACTTATAATAACTTCAGAGTGACATGATCTGGTAATTTATAAGAATTTTCAGAAGCGCAAAACATACAACCAGAATTTTCAACAGCAAATATACCTTGTGTATCAATAACTATAAGAGGAATTTATAAACACTTTCATGCCAAGCAATGAAAATACTACTCGAACTTAAAAAAGCTTTAATCCATTCATTCCGAAGATGTACTTTAGGTTCTATTCTTGCTACTACCAGACGAGTTTTATTCAATGTAGGAAGGACCGCTCGTTGTGATGGGATTAATAAAGGCTGATGTCCTACCCCTCCAGTTCGAAAAGTCGTCCCTAGGTTCAATGAAACTAACTGGTAAAGCAAGAACACAATACGAAAACACATCAATTGATTGGAGGGTTTACGGAGAGGCATAAACGCATAATACAAGATTTTTGAAGAATTTTAAGAATGTAACATATGCGATTTTTATATGAATTTCCAGGCAAATACAACACACACACACACACACACACACACACACACACACACACACACACACACACACACACACACACGGGATATAAATCGTTTTCAGTGAAGAGAGGAAAAAGGTGAATGTGTTGGTTAAGTTAGGTGACATAAGAGACTTGTAGCACCTCTCCCTTGACTCAATATTTATTCTGCGTATCAGCGTATCACACCTTTTTCTCGTCTTTTACATCATAGAAGCAAAAGTATGTCGACATCAGAACTAAAAACATAACATATACAATCAGACTATACTTGGGTATAATAATAATAATAAATCGCCCATGCTACGATGTCCTGTATGGCATCTATAACACAACGCTATGTAATTAAATAAATAAATAAACTAAATAATAAGAAATGGAAATTGGAAGTTTTTATAAGTAGCCTTTTATTAACCTTTTCAGCATGGAGATTTTTTTTTTTAATTTTACTTGATACAGACGATTTTATTCAGCTGAATGGAGGTCTCTTTCTATAAATCGGCGAAACACAACCACCTCTAATGCTTTCAAAACTATAATTTCTTAAAACACTTGCCACTACCTGTTTTCTTTTTCTTTCTTTCTTTTTTATCATGGCAGAGTCCCGTTTAGAAGGGGCTGGAACCAGTCCTTCAACTTCTTTAAAAATGATGAAATCAGAAGTGAAATGAAAAAGGATGTTGGGAGTTTAAAAAAAATAAATAAACAGTTTGTTCATTAATGTAAGATCAGCAATCGTGAAAAGAATATGGTCAGAGAACATTCATATATTAAAGGTATCATTTGTGGGTTTCATGGATTCTTTACTAACTAAAAATCATATAAATGAATAATAAGTATAATAAAAACAAAGGAATGTGGCATCGTCACTGCAGACACAAATAATAATTACTTCCTCTTCTTTCCACTGTACAGAATATAAAACTACGGAGAGAGAGAGAGAGAGAGAGAGAGAGAGAGAGAGAGAGAGAGAGAGAGAGAGAGAGAGAGAGAGAGAGAGAGAGACAGACAGAGAGAGAGAGAGAGAGAGAGAGAGAAATCACTTCCACCTCTCCCACAAACGCAGTCGAGAAAAAAAAAAATCCTTCCTTTCTCACAAACAGTACACACACACACACACAAAAACACTCCCCCCCTCTATTACAAAAACTGTATGGAAAAAAACATGAACTTCCGGCTCACCCATAAAAAGTAAAAAATAAAAATAAATAAATAAAATAAAACATTCACTTTCTCCCATCCCACAATAAACACTCACTTTCTCCCATCCCACAAAAGCAATAAAAACATTAACTTCCTATCCCACAACGAGAGAGAGAGAGAGAGCGAGAGAGAGAGAGAGAGAGAGATTCACTTCCTCCTCTCCCACAAAACACTGACACAGAAGGCTGCAACATTGAATACAGTGCAATTGCAGGAGGCGACGGCAATGTGTCAGGTGTGGTTTGATTGCAACAAAGACGACGACAAGTGACTGAAAGCACAATCAGGACTTTTTAACTATCAAGCAGACGCCATTGGACTTTCCCCTAAGAATAAAGGGCATCGGACTTTCCCTTACAAATAGAAACTGACATCACTTTTTTTATTTTTGCAACAAATTAGATGGCATAAGCATTTTTTTTTTTACTTTAATCGGTTAAATGGCACTGAACTTTTCCCAGCAAATAAAGGTATTGGATTTACCCCTACAAACAGAAGGCATAGGGCTTTCACCTACAAGTAGAAGGCACTAAACTCCCCTCCTACAAAGACAAAGCCTTGGACTTTCCCCTACAAACATAGGACTTTCTTACAACCAGGCGCCCCAACCATACTATAACACTACCCTTGTTCATCTTCCAGTGACCTCTCAGTTAATCTTACTACCATTAAGCTTATATTAAAGTCTGCTTACGGTGTTCTGTGGTAGTTCTCAGTTAAGATGGCTCTGAATACGGTTCTGACTTCTACTTTCAAGCCCACAAGCATCGCCCCAACCTGCACACGATCGTCCTATCGGGGTATCTCTATCAGTCTGTGAAAATTTGTAACATTAGACGAATCATGAATAAAAAAAAAAATACTAAAGGAACCTGTGTTATTGCTATTACTGTCCAATGATTCCTAATTTCTCTGACCTGCTATACACAGTTTGTTCCTAAAAAATGTATACCAAACTTCAAAAAGTTATTCTTGCACTAATTTTGAGTTGTCATTTCAATATGGATCAGATTCTCAACAATTCTGGAGTCCAGAAATGGTCTCCCTCATCATTCGGCAATAATAAATAACTGTAGCTCCATAAAGGCTGAAAACTGGAACCCATGTTGATATTGCATCTAAACCAACCCAAAAATGTTCTCCTTAAGTTTGACACACTTTTCCCTGGACACCCTGTACACTGCTCATAATAAAGTCTATAAAAACTGACAAGACCCTATCGGAGAGGTTGTCAAGTTTTATTCTGTCCCTTCCTTTTAAAAAATGAAGTTCAATACATGACTCATACTGTCAAGCGTGTTTACTATCACCAACAGCAGTGGGTTAGTTATCAAGGTAGAAAGCAAATGCGTGGAATGAGAACTTTTATATATGCAGAATTCAAGCAATTGTTAAGTTTACATGGACGACATTAGAGTGGTTCTTTAGGGAGATACACGGTCACCATACTTATTCACAGCATTCTAACGTCAAAGTAAGATGCGCTGCAGTGTGTATATAACATCACACGGTAAATATACATACAGGAATATCGGTATGTATTTAAGGAGGAAAGGAACATTAATAGTTTAGCTATGAATTATTGTTTAAAATATTATTTCTACAGACCAATAAGAATTAAAAATCAGTACCCGGTGAAGTGTATTTTTACAGAAATACGGTTTAAAATATTATTTCTACTGAGCAATAAGAATAAAAAAATCAGTACCCGGTGAAGTGTATTTTTACAGAAATACGGTTTAAAATATTATTTCTACTGAGCAATAAGAATAAAAAAATCAGTACCCGGTGAAGTGTATTTTTTTCAGATATACGGAAATATGGAATATCTGTAGCAGACCGACACGATCAGAATGCATTCCACGTTACAGAGTGCAGTCAGCAACAATACAGAAAGCTCTGGTATGTTGTATCATCATCAAATACTCCAAATAAAAAAATAAAATAAAAAACTGGGAGGCTGTCCACACTTTACCCTGTTTTAATAATGCGGTCCAACTGCTCTCTTTATAAAGTCCGGAGCCTTTTCACATACCGGTATATCTCTAAAAGTGTATTCTGATTTCTGACAAGCAATGCATTCATTTCGCTGCTTCATTCATTTCTGGTGAATTTTAAAATTTAGGTTTCAACCCTTTCACACTGAACTTTTCTACACACTTCTGCGGACTTCTCTAAATATATATTCCGACGTTTATAACCTTACTACCGATTACGTGACTTCCTTAACTTCAGCTAACAATCTATCTATTATACTCTCAGCCCTTTCAACCCAAGGACGTCTTTAAATTTTAATCCTGATATTCAGCCCGGGAAAAACTTCTCAAACCAGGGGGATTTTAACTAACATTTATACCTCAGCCGATACGAGGGGCCATTCCTTAGCTAAATATAATCATCTGGTGGTAACAGAATAAACACAAAAGGCGCCGTTGTGCTCAAGAGGTTAAGTTTTCTCTGCCTCTGGAATGACTTAAGAACTGGAAGGGTAAGAGTCAGACCTTATTTAGCTCCTTCAGTACAAGAATTCCCAATCAAGCTGAATTAAACTATCTGTCGGTAGAAAGAGTAAAATGAAACCATGTCCTGGGGCTGATGAGGTTAATCATACTCTCTACCTTTACCTATACAGACAGGTAAACAGGTAGGCTACAGTCAGAGAATCAACCCCCCCCCCTCTCTCTCTCTGTCTCTCTCTCTCTCTCTCCTCTACTCTTTCCTTGTCCTCCTACGTTTGATTAATGAGTATTTCCTCTTAAGGTCGTATTGTAAGTGACAATATCTCGTAACGCCTCTCCCATAGTGGTTAACTCTGCACACTACACTTAAGTATCCCCCTGAACGTTACTGATGCAAACGAAGCTGATACTAAAACAATATAAACAACACAAAATATGATGTAAAGCTGGAATAAGAAAAAAATAAATCGCTTAGGGAGAAGTGTTACAAATATCCTATGTCATCTGGAACAAGGGCCTCAGAAGGAAGTAAACTTAGGTAAAATAATACTGCCCTGCCTGACATTCCATATTTTTTTTTTTATTATTCATTTATATCAACGAATGCCAATCTCCCATATATATCGCTGTCAGGGTAAGATAATACTGTAATGCCTTCTTATCTCTATACATAAAGGTGGAATAAGCTTGTACATTTTTCCGAACGAACAGACACCTAGTTATCTCTATGTTGTACACCAAAAAGAAGTGCTAAATCTGCTCCCACATATAATATCACTCACAAAGGTACAAACCAAAACCCATATACTACACTGCTAATGTACTCTACATGTGTAGATAATGTCTTGTAATCCTGCATGAAGTACACTGATTTTTATTTTTATTTATTTATTTATTTGTTTATTTATTTATCTATCTACCTGTCTATCTATTTCACTTTACAAAGAAAGGCACTGCAACCCTTGCTTTTTTTCAGATGTACTGTTCCTGGGGCATCTAATTAATCCTTTCTCTACAATGACCCTTTTTTTATCATTTATTCTTGCTACCACCAAACGCTTTTACTCAACTTAGGAGAAACTAAATAAATAAAATATAAATGGTGTCCTCCCCAGTGAGCAATGTGCCTCGTAAGTGTGCCTGACTTTACCCTAAACTAAATGATACGGGTAGCAGCAAGAATGAGAAATTAATGATATGCTCGGCCTGAAAGGGTTAGCAGTAGTCAATTCCTTCGTTTATCATTTTTATTCTTATTCTTATTAGTTTACATCCAAGGGGTGGTTGGGGTTTATTGCTCACGTAATGCTACAAAGGGATGAGTGAGTCTGGTCACTCTCATCTTAAAATGTCAGGACCAATTTGCCTAGCCCCCGACTCCTACGCTCCTCATGGGGAAACACTGGATTAGATGATTAATGAATGAATGAATTATTATTATTACTATTATTATTATTATTACTACAATTATTATTATTATCATTAACCGCACACACTACAACAGCATGTACAGATTGTGCTGTTCCTAGAGGAATTAATACTGAAGTGTTCTGTTCGCTATATATTCTACAGCTGAGTCAGATGTTGGCCCAAATGTATAATATATATTTTAAAGGCAGTTATACCCGCTCTTATACTCCACAGGTAAAGGTGTTTTGGATAACCCACTCTATATCAAACTGTTAATCCAATGTGCATCGTTTATTATTATTATTATTATTATTATTATTATTATTATTACTCATATTGTTAATCCTACTGTTATACTGTTCTTCCTATGTATCACTGAAGTATTATTAATCTTTCATTGACCATTAATGTTACTTCTATACTATACAGCAAATGTTATCGGTTAATTCTTATTTCTTAAGAAGTTGTGTTCATACTGAACTGCAAATACTGGCAATAAATTACTATGAAAATGTTATAATTCGCTTGTCAACGTAAAAAAATGTTGCAATTATATTGTACAGTAAATGTTGCAATGCACAGGGCCCCCCTAAATGCTGTTTTTATAATGGGAAGATAAGGTTAAAATGAATATTCCTTTAAATCAATGTTGCTTTCATGATTTAAAGTTAATGTTACAAGTGTACTACTAAATAAAGGCGTGATCATACCTCTATCCAGCTAAGATTACATTGTTTTTCCACAGAAGGAGCTGCAGGCACTAAGAATATTTTGTTATTTATTAAAACTAAAAGTAAGATGCAAGATTCTCTCTCTCTCTCTCTCTCTCTCTCTCTCTCTCTCTCTCTCTCTCTCTCTCTCTCTCTCACACACACACACACACACACACAGAAGCATATCGTGATGAAAGTGTTTGGAGAGGCTCTGACTCCTATACTTAAACTCAACTGAATACAATCGTCTGGCGTCTGCTGGAATAGAACGCACGCTGTCTAGATCATAAGAGAGTCAACCACTACAGCTTTAAACCATGAAACAAATATATGTGTTTATGTGGCTACAGATAAATAAACTCTTTTTTTCTCTCAACATTTATTTGGTTAACTGCTATTGCTCTCTTACAGGCAGGTAAAAAAAAAATATGTCTGGAGGTGATGTATTGTTAAATCCTCTTATCTGAAATATTCGTGGCTTGATCGTTCGAGTATTTTTTTTCCTGGCTGTTATCGCTGTCGACCGTGTGTGTGTGTGTGTGTGTGTGTGTGTGTGTGTGTGTGTGTGTGTGTGTGTGTGTGTGAGAGAGAGAGAGAGAGAGAGAGAGAGAGAGAGAGAGAGAGAGAGAGAGAGAGAGAGAGAGAGAGAGGCTCCAATCTCAAAGCTGCTTATATTTCTTAATCTTTTTATATTTTACATCTGCGTCTTCAGCTTCTGCGCATTCCATATAAAGTAAACGTACAAGCAATTATTAAGTTCCATCCATTTTTTCATAGGTAAATATACACCTGCTTTATAAATCTATCGTCAAATTGTCTTCTTTACCATTTTATTCTATCACCAGGGGATTAAATGTAGCTAAGGGCGAACCAAAAGAGCTTGAGATTTAATATCGTCCACCATTAACCCTTTCATGATCGAAACAACTCTAGCACCGTACTGTAGTTGACACCCAAACGATTTTACACAGACAATAATAAAATATACAATTGCCAGACAGCAGCTTTCTCCGTATTCTGTAAAGGAACATTATGAAACACAAAGAACAGCAGCGACTTATCAACCAGCCAATTTTTTCCTTATTTTAATATATCCTGTTATTCTGAGACTTGTTGCATCACGACTGAATAAAGTATTAAGGGAATATACATTTAAGTTTCCAAAATTTAGACGTGATTACTAAGAAATACAATGATAGGAATAATGTTGCTGTATATCTAACTGCATCATATATTCACCTCATAATTCTGTCCCTGTGTTTTCTCTCTATGTACACATTTACTTAATCAATTTCCACCTTATACTTAGAAGTGTATATCTGTAAATAGATTCAGTTTCTGCGTGCTGATTTTAAGTTCTAGGTCATAATGTCATCTCATTTATGGTACATTCTTGTTATCTTTTAGCATAAAACATATATCTACTTTTTCAGTTCCTAGTAATCTTTTAGTTTCAAAACATGCGGGAAAAAGGGAGAATGAAGACTCCACACAAGGCGCTCCCCTGTACCCCCCCCCCTAGTAATAAATATTACGTAGGTTCTTGCACATGCTTTCAATCTCCATCCCCTCTACTACTACTACTACTACTACTACAGTTTTTTCAACATGGGAAAGGGAATGAAAGCTCCAACCAAGGCCCACCCCTGTACCCCCTAGTAACAAAAGAATGTTACGTAGGTCCTTGAACATGCTTTCATTCTCTATTCCTGCTGCTACTAAACTACTACTACTACTACTACTATTATTATTTGTATTATTATTATTATTATTATTATTATTATTATTATTAATTCTAATATATAAAACTGGGTTTTCTATTCCCTGTGTCGTTTTAACCCCTCAGGATAGTGGCTTTTTAAATTCTGTTTTTGGTTCTCCACACACTCGCTTTCAGCTTAGGAAAGACTTTCTGAACTGGAGGGGATTACAGACACTCCATTAAACCTTTCAGGACAGAATGACTTCCCTAATTTGAACAAATCCACCTAGGAGAAGAACGAATAAAATGTACATGACATGGCTAAGTACACATACTATTCATTTCCCTTTAGTTCTTTGTATTTAACTCATTAAATCCGAGGACATCGTAGGTTTTGCATCGTCCAGATGCATCAATTCAACTTAGGGTGTATCCAACCCTTTTGTTCCACAAGTCTTAGCTGCATAAAATCGTCTAACAGTACCGAAAATAAAGAAGCAATCTGTCATGTGGGTGAACAAGTTCAGATATACATATGTTTATCCAGCTCAAAGTATATGTGTCCAAAAAGCGTAAAAATGATCCTAATTATCCGAAGTTCTAAGACATAAAGAAGCTTCTATAAATGCTGTTGAGTGAACTATGTATTCAACAACTGCACAAGATCATCCTAAAGCCAGAAAGTGGCTCATGTTAATGGTGTTTTCTTATCCACTAGTATATCAACCAAGCTCTTACCAACCTGCAGTTCTTCAGACAACATATATAGCTTATATTTAGCATGAGCATTTTCAAAGCATGCCATCGATTCTTATACACTGACGAGGGAAAACATCTTGGCTTTGGTGAAGATCATAATACAACCAGAATCACTATGCTGTACTCCTCTCGTTACCCTTACGTACTTTTTATCATAGTCTTGCCACCTCAAGACGATTTTTATAAACCTGGAAATATTCTGAGCTGCAGGTGGGTGGGTGAAGATATACAGCAGCTCTGATTACACACTTCAGTCCGTGAGTCTCCTGTACTGCAAGTTATTACGAAATCGCATGGAGGGTGCAAATATAAACTAAATATTGCGTCCGTGCGCTGAAATATATATATATATATATATATATATATATATATATATATATATATATATATATATATATATATATATATATATCCCGAACGTTTAGCTACAGATATTGGTGACTGTGTAGCATTTACGAACAACGTGTGTGTGTGTGTGTGTGTGTGTGTGTGTGTGTGTGTGTGTGTGTGTGTGTGTGTGTGTGTGTGTGTGTGTGTGTGTGTGTGTGTGTGTGTGTGTGTGTGTGTGTGTGTGTGTGTGTGTGTGTGTGTGTGTGTGTGTGTGTGTGTGTACATTTTAGTTATTGTCTGACCCATCTACCGTACTACCTTGTCAGTGCATATATATTTATTTGTGTATACTGTATATACAGTATATGTGTGTATATTTTAAAAGGTAATGGTCCTCTCCTTTGAAAGTTGCATGCCGCTCGTAACACACAAGAAAAACCTAGGGCAAATACGATCTTTCATGTTAACCACTTAACGTATGCTGTGTGTACGATAATGCAATTACGACACGAAATACACACACACACACACACACACACACACACACACACACACACACAAACGACTTTAAAAAATACTGAGCTGAATCAAACTATACTTAAACACCCAAACACAAATCCCAAATATGTGTCAAGATTCACTTCCCAGATAAAGTACCACCCCTCCTCCCTTCCCAAAGACGATCAGTGCCACAAAACTTTTCCAAAAGCTCTTTATATATATATTTAAAAAAAAAAGGAATCTCATGTTTCCAATCAGCTTATTTCCCTTTCTTTCCAAAGACGACCCATGCTACAGAGATTTCGCAAACGAAGCTCATTATGCATAAGCAATATATATATATATATATATATATATATATATATATATATATATATATATATATATATATATATATATATATATATATATCAGAATATTACATTTCTAATAACCTCATTCACCCCACCCCTCTCTTCCCCAAGACGATGGATACTGTAAGGATTTCGCATATAAAGCTCTTTACCTAAACTCTTAGAACAAATAAATCGATAATAAATACATGCCTGCAATTAATTACGTTCGATAAATTATCTCTCTAATCATCTTTCTTTCTCTCTTTCACAAACTAACAGACATTTCTTAAACATACTTCTTTACCTATATTTTAAGTAAAACAAAAACTACATGTATTAAATTAATGAGGGAATATCATCTTTATTGCTGAAAAATTCGAAATTGATAGCAAGGAATAAAATGGCCTCCAGAGAGCCATTTTTTTAGTATCATCCATTTTGTACGATACAGGAAGAAGCAAAGACAGTACGATAGTGTTTGGAAAAAAAATCAAGAGTCGGAGAAAACGCCGCGATTTCGATCCGCTTGCCTTCGAGGAGTCATGAAATATAGTAAATGGACACGACATATAACAGACAAAAAAAAAAAAAAAAAAAAAAAAAAAAAAAAAAACATGGACACGAAATACATAAGAATACCATGTGATTTACCTGGTTCATTATTTTTTTAAATCCAAATACCTTTAGAGCCTTCCCCTCCCCCCTTTAAGGCTCACATCAGGCTCCTCTATACCTGACTACTAACACCTGACTCTACCAACACCTGACTCTACTACCACCTGACTCTACCAACATCTGACTCTGCCAACAAAACAGCTTACTCTGACCAACACCTGACTACCAGCACCTAACTCTACCCTCATTTGACTCTACACACCTGATTCTTAAAACACCTATCCTTAACAACACCAGCTTCCTCCCAACACCTGTCTCTATCACCTGACTATTAAAACCCTTCCTCCTAACACCTGTCTCTATCACCTGACTTTTAAAACCCTTCCTCCTAACACCTGTCTCTATCACCTGACTATTAAAACCCTTCCTCCTAACACCTGTCTCTATCACCTGACTATTAAAACCCTTCCTCCTAACACCTGTCTTTATCACCTGACTATTAACACCCTTCCTCCTAACACCTGTCTCTATCACCTGACTATTAAAACCCTTCCTCCTAACACCTGTCTCTATCACCTGACTATTAAAACCCTTCCTCCTAACACCTGTCTTTATCACCTGACTATTAACACCCTTCCTCCTAACACCCGTCTCTATCACCTGACTATTAAAACCCTTCCTCCTAACACCTGTCTCTATCACCTGACTATTAAAACTCTTCCTCCTAACACCTGTCTCTATCACCTGACTATTAAAACCCTTCCTCCTAAAACCTGACTCTTCCCACCTCAATCTACCAACACCAACCCAACCAAAACATAACGCTCATACACTTGAATATATTACCTGCCAAACCTTGACTCTAATACACCTGACTCACCTGACTAAGAACACCTGACTCTACCAACGCTTACCCCTTCCAAACACTGACACTAAAACACCTGACTACAAAATCTTTCCTACCAAAAGTTAACCCTCATAAACTAAAAACATCTTACCTGCCAAAGCTTAAAAAATACATCTGACTCCAAATACCTTTTCCTACCAAACACCTGACACCACTGACACTACAACTCTTCCTAACACCTGGCTCACTGATGGGGGGTGGGGGGCAGAGAGGGGAAAGGGGGAGGGGGGGAGGGGGCTGGACGTGCGGGCCGTTGATGATGATGATGGCCGTGGTTCCTGGGATCTGCTACCTGAGGCTGTGGGGAAGCTGTATCTGGCATCCATACCGTCTGTGGGAGAAAGAAAGAAAAAAGTTAGCATCGTTCATCCGGAGAGAGAGAGAGAGAGAGAGAGAGTAGGGTGAATCTGATATATGTGGCATCACTATTCACTCATAAATGATACAGTAAAAAAATAATAATAATAATAATAAGTTTAAGCAGTAAAATGCCACATGAAGGGGAAAATATAGGCAAAAAGTATAACTAATCAATACATATTTAATTGACAATAATCTACTTACAAAATTGCTCATCATCATCAAACCATCATAAACATCCTGAACCTATTTCCAACCAATTTTATGTCAATTATTATACACAAACACATTAAATCACGACACAAAGAAGTTCTTTCTATATGTCATCAATACCAACTACTGCTTAAGAAAAAAAAAAATTAAATAAAAACTTGTCGGCAGAAACAAATCCTTTTCAAATTATAAGACAAAAATATAGTCGTTCTAAATTTGTATATAATTATTTTTATTAAGACTTTATATAATATGCAGTTTATAATAATTAAATCTATTCACTAAAAAAGACCTTCCTTAACCTGATAAAATCGCCTGGCAGTAGCAAACTCTATTTTAAAAAAAGGTATCTTCTTACTTAAAGAGTTCATCCAGTGTTCCGTACCCCAAAACTCAAGAAAAAAAAGAAACAGGAACAGTCACATATTTCTCTTCATGGTGTAAGTGCCCCAGGCTAGGCTATCGTAGGTCAGAACACTGAAGCGCCAACCAACACCTGACTCAACCGACACTAAAATCTACCATTCATTCATTCAACCACTCAGCCAGTCAGTCAGTAATTCACTCACTCACTTATTCACTCGCTCAATCCAATTTTTTTCCATCCTACTCCTCTTTTCTCCATTCGTTCGATCACTTACTCATTCCAACGTTTTCATCCTTCTTCCCTTCTTTTCCTCTCGCTTGTCATTCATATTTCAACTCAATCCTTTCCTTCTTTCCTCACTACTGCTCTTAAGCCCACCATTCATTCATTAATTCATTCATTCAACATCCCTCCCCCGGAACAGTTTATTCATTCACTCATCCATGCATTCATTCCAACTCTTTGGTCTCTCTTCATTACATCCATTCTTCCTAATCCTCTTTCATCCTTCCTTTCTTCCCTCCTGATCCTTCTCCTTACTTTCAACTATTTTTTCTTTTGTATTATCTTCCTTCTTTACTCCCTGCTACTCCTTTTCTTTCATTTCCGTTTTCATTCAGTTTTCCAATCATTTTGCCTGTCATGTTTACAATCTGTCTCTCCTAGTTTGTTTCCTCCTTACCTTTTTTCCTTCCAACATTTCTCCATTCCTTACTTCCTTCCTATATTCCCTCCTTCCCTTCCGTTCTGTCTTATTTGTTTATATTTCCTTGTACCGCATTCTTCCACATCTCTTGGTTCTAGTTTCTTCAGCCCTTGATATATCTGTACTTCCTTCCCTTCATACTTCCTTGCTTTCACCCCACCCATCCTGTCTGTTCCCTTCTTTTCTTCTTCCTTCCTTCATTTCCTTCTCCCTCCCGACCTTCCTCCTGCTCTTTCCTCTTCCTTTCCTCTTCTCCGCTCCTCCTCTTCTCCCCCCTCCACTTCCCTCGCATATGAAAAACCTCCCTTCCTTCCGTTCTCCCTCTCTTCCTCCCTTCCTTCCTCCTCTACCATTCCTATCCCTTCCTTCCTTTCCTCCTCCCTTTTCCTCTTCCTCTTCCCTTTCCTCCCCCTCCCAGCGTATGCATAGCTTCCACCATGCTGCCAACCTCACCTATTACCAGGGCCAAATGGAACACACCTGCTGAGGGAGGTGTTGCTTTATGAATAGTAACCATGTCCTGTCTCATCCGTAACACACACACACACACACACACACACACACACACACACACCACTGATGAAAGTGTATTTTACTTATAGTGCACACCCACCACACATACTCTCAAATTATAAAAAAAAAATACAGTAATTTGCTTTGTAGCACGCACACACACGAGCCACTATACACAGACAAGGGTGTATGTAATAGACATGCATTTAATCTGCTTGCAGTCCACACAAAGAATACTCAGACAGACATGGGTGTATGAAATGTACTTGCTGTACACACACACACACACACACACACACACACACACACACACACACACACACACACACACACACACACACACACTCGCGCGCGCGAGCAGATAACTAAGCCTGTAGTAAGATGCATACTTTCACTGCAAAAATTTGTAGGTACTGACAAAACAATAACTGGTACATAAATGCACTGGAATATGTAACATCTGTCAAAACTGATAAGGTACACACAAAAATTACGTGATCTAAGGTATTCATAAGAGCTTGTAAAACATAAAGTCATACCGGGAGAGATGAGTGAATTTAAGAAGTGATCTTTTGCAGCATTTAACCCAACTGATGCCCACTAAAACACGAAATTTTTCCTCTTTTTTCTTTTTACGGGGGAGGTGGGGGGGGAGAAAGCAGACGGGGGGAGGGACTGTGGGGAAAGGGAGTAGGAGAGGGTGCGAGGGGAGGCGGGAGAGGGGGGAGGAATGTGGAAAAGGGAAGGAGGGGAAGGGGAGAAGAGGGGGAGAGAGGAATGTTGGGAAGGGAGGGGGGAGTGGGGTACAGGAATTTGGAGAAGGGGAGGTAGGGATGGGGGAGGTTGAACTTTTATTGGCACTCATTTGTCGTGCAGGACTTGCAAGAAAAATGTCCCCCAGACTTTTAAGGCGGCGGGCAGGAAAGACGGGCCAGCCAAAACCAAACATGCAGGACCATCAATAGCGACGACGTGGCCAGAGCTGCTCGTATAAGAAAAATAAAAATATACTGGAGAAGAAAAAATTGTAATGAAGCAGAAAAAAAAAATGTTAACCCCTTCACCACGAGGATGCTTATTTATACACTGCTCCTGCTCTCCCCAGGCGATTTTACTGACCTTAAACCTTTACTGACACTTTACTATGCCTTAAATAATTCCATCACGACTAACGAGGCTGAGTAAAGGTGTCGAATGTTACCCAGAAAAAAAAAATATATATGTCCTCAGGATAAATGGGTTAAAATGCCCGTGTATGTCTCCGTGGTCTGGACTAGACAACACAGCACTAGGAGGACCATTTTACAGAGAGCTTCCATTCAAGTCTGTAGCTAACACAAAGAAAGAAAGACTATATAAAATAGCAGTGCAAAAGGCGTTCCAGACCTTACTATTCCTAGGTGGTCTGGTCCGGAAAGTAAAGGACCATGAGCAGCCAGGGCGGACCATCTTCTTGGGGCCTTATCCAGATCTGTAGCCAAAGCAAGAACTAATTGGGATGAGGTAAAAAAAAAAAAAGTACTGGCATTCCGAAAAACGCGAACGGCACGGCCCTTTATATTCTCATCTCTGGTTCTGTGATCCGGTCTGGAAATGTTGTGCTAGGACCAATTTGCTACTACCCCTCATCCAAGTCTGAGGGACAAGAGCACCGATGTGTCTAAAACAAGTTGAAGTCGAAGCAAAAGGTGATAAAGTAAAAGAAAAAATGAAATCCCCGGAGCTCTCGGTATTCCTATGTCCACGTCCGGTATCTGGTCCTGAAAACAGAGTCCGGAGACCATATTCCAGCGCCCCACATACTGTTCAGATCTGAGGCCACAGCAAAAAAAAAAAAAAAAAGAAACGAAAAAAAAAAAAATCAAGGAAGCACCCAAACCCTCTGAAGTCTCACTATACCCATATCCGCGTCCGTGATCGAGGAGACCATTTCCCAGGAGACCATTTTCCAGAAGGTTTCCAATATAATCCATGGTCAAAATAAAGTACAAAACTCGATGATACAACTCCAGTTCTGTAATATTCCCGAGTCGGCATCCGTGATCTGGTCTGCAAAATAAAGAGCCAGGCCATGGAGAGGGGGTACCATTTTCCAGGGGCGCCTCTCTCCATGCCTGTGTGAGGGACATGCGTCAGGGCAGCGGGGACAGATGAGAGTGTCAGCCGGAGTGTCACCTACCCGCCCCCACCACTCACCACATTTTTCCAGAATACCTCTCCGTCCTCCACTTGAAAACCTAACTAGATTTTTTTTTTTTAAATCTTCTATTCCTACATGGTGGCGTTTCGTTTCATGACTATTGTTGCTAATTTGGAGGAGATTGGTGAGCTGGTTTCGTGAATATCGCTTAAAGTATCACTGTTAATATCGAATTTTGTAGCTATCCGTCCACCTCTTGATAACCGAACTACATCTTTTTGTTTAATATTCCAACATGGTGGCGTTTCGTTTCGTGACTACTGTTGGCAATTTGGAGGATGATTGGTGTGGCCTGACCTATCACTTTGAATACCAGTGGTAATATCCAGGTCGGGCATCCCTGCTGACAAGTTGTTGTTTTTTTTCCCCATTCTAATTCCTGTTTCATTTCAAGGCTTTGGTTCGTAGTTTCAAGCACACTCCAGCCCTGATCTAACAACTACTGATAATCATAGGTAATATCGATTTTTTTTTTTTTAGTTTGCATCCTCCACATGAAATCTATAGCTCATAATTGCCTGTACTTAATGGCGTTCCATTTCGTAACTACTGTTCATAATTTCGAGGAGACTTGGATACTGATGTGAATATCACTCTCAATATCGCTCCCAATACCGAATTTTGTTTTCGTCGTTCACTCGAAAACTAAGGCTCTCATTTTTCATCCATTCCTCCATGATGTTCTATTTCGTGACTACTGAAGGCACTTTCGAGCAGACTAGTGCGCTGATCTCGGAATATCACTGAATATCAATTTTAATATCCAGTTTCATCCTCGTCGTCCACACAAAAATTAGATCTCTAATTTCATTTATTCTTACATCGCATTTCGTGGCTTTGTGTGTGTGTGTGTGTGTGTGTGTGTGTGTGTGTGTGTGTGTGTGTGTGTGTGTGTGTGTGTGTAATTCTGATACATGTGCGCTGACTATCACTTCTAATATCAGGTTTTGCCTTCATCGTTCACTCGAATATCATCTCTCTTTCATTTTTCCTGTATTCGTACTCGACGTTTCGTTTCGTGACTATTATTGGAATTATGTGGAAGTTGCTGCGCTGACCTCGTGAACATCATTCTGAGTATCACATCCAATGTCGAGCTTTATCGTCGTCCTCCATTCGAAAAACTTGCTAGTTTTTTTTTTTCCCCCACTCTACATGGAGTTTCGTTTCGTTACTCCTAACAGGAATTTCGAGGAGATTGGGGCGAATCTTCTAATTCCGATTTTCGTCTTTGAACGTCACTCGAAAAGCAAAATAGATCTTTTTTTTTCACTACAATTAACAGGGGCTTGCCTTGGATGGTACTGATAGAAGTTATAAGCAACGGTACTGACAGGGTGACTCATTATACATAACTTTAACGTTAAACGGTATGGGCAGTAAGTGCCAGACTTCTCATACAAGATAACCCATTTACTACGAAAACGTGTTTTTACTTTTATATTTCTTCTAGTTTCCGAGATTTTATTTTTATTTTTTATTTTTTTCACTTTCGGCCAGACTTCCCGTAGTGGAAGAGTTAACCACTGCACTGTACTTGCATGACGAATTTTAAACATTAATCTTGTAACCTACACATAACTCAGAAGAGGCTTGGAAAGGGATTGCCTGCATAACCTTCAAGTTGAATAAAACTGTATGACAGTAGCAACAATACAACAAAAAATACTTTCCCTAATTAAAGGTGTTAACGAACGTTGTACGTACCATCACCTGTACGAAGTTGAATATAATCCTCAGGTAGTAGCAAGAACGTAAGGGAATATCGTACTGAAGTGGTTATGTGCAAAATCTAAGGGGCAGTGGAATTAAATCGCTGGGTGGGGACAAAAATAAAAGCCGTCGTGGTACAGATACAGTTTGTACCACAGAAGGAGTTTTGCACATGTCAAAACTTTTTGTTATCTATCAAGCACACTTTTTTTTATCTATCTATATACATTTTTATCTATATACGCATTTCAGTACCTGTTAACATGACAAGCAAGGGAAGCAGCGACAGGGCTGAGAGAATAAGCAAGCAGGTAAGCAAGACAGATGACCAGGTAAGCAAGGACTTGTGACCAGGTATGCAAGACAAATGACCAGGTAAGCAAGAACAGGTGACCAGGTAAGCAAGAACAGGTGACCAGGTAAGCAAGAATAGGTGACCAGGTAAGCAAGAACGGATGACCAGGTAAGCAAGAACAGGTGGCCAAGTAAGCAAGAACGGATGACCAGGTAAGCAAGAATAGGTGGCCAAGTAAGCAAGAACGGATGACCGGGTAGGCAAGACAGATGACCAGGTAAGCAAGAACAAGCAAGTAGGAAGACACGAAAACGTAAACAGATAAGCAAGAACAAATGCAAAAAAAAAACTGTATGTCGATAAGCAAGGGCAGGTAAGAAGGTACACAAGATGAGGTGCACAGATAAACATGAACAGCTAAATAGATACACAAAGACAAATAGATAAATATGGACAGGTAAGTAGGTAAACAAAGACGCGGAAGTAAATAAAACAAGGACAGACAAGTAGGCAATGAAGCACAAGTAAGTACATAAACAAGGGCAGGTAAGTAGGTATATATGAATAGATAATAAGAACAGGTAAATCAATGTTATAAGTAAATAAACAAGGGCAGGTAAACAAGTAATTAAGAACAGGTAAGTAGATACACAAGGAAAGGTAACTATATAAACAAACAGGTAAGCAGGTAAACAAGACTAAGATCTAGTATACAAGGAAAGGTAAATAGGTAAACAAGACAGGTAAGCAGATAAACAAGATCAGGTAAGTAGATAACCAAGAACAGGAAACCAGGTAAA